>NC_087157.1:31700615-31703115 GCF_035594125.1 Scylla paramamosain
GTGTTGGTGGTGAAGGAGTTGTTGTTGTTGTTGTTGTTGTTGTTGTTGTTGTTCATCGTCATCTGCAGATGTGACGAGGATACTGCTGAAGAGAAAGCACCTTTCCCTGCCACGGAATGAAAACTTCCCTGTTGTCATCAAGGAACCCAGATGCTCTTACGAGGGCTTCACAGAGAAACAGGCGTGAGTGATTTCGATTTGTTCAGACATGCCAGAATGATCAAAGTGAAAGAGGCGTCACGGAAAAGAAAGCTGCCGTGTGAGTGGAGACTGTCTTGAGTAGATAAATAAGCAGCGATGTGGCAGCGCGGACGTGAGCAAGGCAGGAAGTGTGTCCTGCGGGATGCCGCAGCAGCTGTCACATGGCAATTGGTGTCTGCTTTATCGGTGACTCTTCGTCCCGGTCAGCTACAAGGCAAAGTACGTGCAAAGAGGAAGGCAAGTCTCTTAGCGCCGCGTCCAGCGAAAAGATTAAATGAATAACAATTATCAAAAGTGAAATCTATAGAAATGAATGAATCAAGAAGTGTTCAAGTTTATCAAAATAGGAGACTAAATCAAGGTAGGAAATGAACATCGCCTGCTAGGTAAGCACAAAGAATCCATTGACACATGACCTGAAACCATATTTTTTGAGACCACGGTATGAAACATTTTTGATGCTACAAATCTTGAATCCACCACAGAAAACTTTAAAAGGTAATAAAATATTGATAGAATGTTCCTGTACTCTTACAAGGCCAAGGCCTTGTAAGAGTACAGGAACGTTCTCTGGACAACAAGAGGAGGCTGGCCAAAGGTTGTAAAACAAACTTAGGAAAAAGACGCCAAGCGCAACTCCCTGAAGAGAAAAGTAAAAAAAACTCAAAAAAGAAAAGTCAATTTAGTTCCGGAGGTGAGTTGATGCTCGCCTCTTGAAGAAGTTAAGTTTTAGGAGAATGGAAAACAGAGCAAGGCAGACTGTCCTAAAGTACTGGTGAAAAGAGGCGAATGAGTGAAAATACTGATAAACTCTTGCAAGATGAAAAGCATAAAGATGAATGAAGTAAAAGTAAGTTGAACAGTGTTTAAAAAAATCTTACTAAGGAGTAATGCTGCTGCAAGGAAAACGGGAAAGAGTAAGATACGAAGAGTAGAAAATAGCAAGAGAGGCAGCCCTGAGAGAAACTCGAGACTGTCAGTTGAAAAAGAAAACTAATTAGACACGCAGCCTTTGACGTACAGGCGCGCGTGGGGGTGCTCCCCCTCCTGCGAACACAGGCGACGTGCTGCCCTGTGTGTCGTCAGGCAGGTCATCTGTATACAGTTTGCATGTATGGAAGTGGGAGGAGGATTGGTGGAGGTAGAGCGTGCCTGTCCTAATTAATGGTGCTCAAGCAGAAAGAGAGCACAAAACAAGAAAATTGTGTTGTAATTATTACTGCCACACAGCTTACAATGGCGGCAGTACTGGTGTGAGGGAGGCTGGGTGTTGCTCTTTATTTGTTTATTTATTTTCATAAATCGTTTACCAGTGTTTAACCTGTAGAACACTATTGGAACCACTTCAAATTAAACATCCAAGATTTTTTTACAGACGCTTAATTTAGCTGCCTTGGTGGACATGGTTTGTTTATTCTCACCGCTGTTCTTCTTACTTTATTGTTGCAAGAATTAGCCAAAATCTTCACTCTTTTTTGTATAATTCCATTTTCCCGCCCTCCTATCACCTCCACTACTTAAAGGCTCCAGCACGATGGGAATCCTCTCCCGCTCAACTCTGGGGAACAGCAATTAGGCGGACTGTATTTTTGAGCCTATTGTAACCCTGAGCCATTTTACATTGCTTGCTTACCCTTTTTGCATTAAGAGGGAAATAATCGCAATACCGTTGCAGGAGTACTGGAACGTGAAAATGAAGGGCGGGGAAGTTGCAGGGAAGTGATGTCAGTGCGTCCAGACATTGCTCTCAGCGAAGAAAATAAAGGTTTTATGAGAGGCGAACGGAATATTAGATTGAGGAATCCTAGTATTGTGGCAGTTTACGTAGAGAAAATGAGAGGAATTAATGGTATACCTGTGAAAAAAATAAAAAAAAACATTCCTGATCACTGAGTTTGGAGAGGCCTATGATACACAGACTTGAGAGTTTTCCACAATAATTTATGCATTTAGTGTTCGTAAATATCACTTACTTGCAACTTTGAGTGAAGTTAACAGCTGGCGGGCTGGCGCTGTTTCCTTCCGGTGTGTCTGAGGTGCAGAGGGAATCGAAGTGCACGGATTGGGTCAATAATAAGTTTGCAATCTGTTTGGCTTCTGGTACCTATGTGTGTCCGTCGGTGAAGTGTTGCAACCGTGAGAGAGAGAGAGAGAGAGAGAGAGAGAGAGAGAGAGAGAGAGAGAGAGAGAGAGAGAGAGAGAGAGAGAGAGAGAGAGGATCCTTTCGACACCCGCTGTGAAGGTATATAATACTATACACACTAATATATTATTTCATTACTATTACAGCAGAGATCTA
>NC_087157.1:31708115-31715615 GCF_035594125.1 Scylla paramamosain
TAATTAGACAAATGCCTGGCACTCTGAAGTATGTTAATAGGGTGCCAATCAAGAGGTGCAATACACGTGGGGCCTCAGCTATGTGTCGGTGAATTATGCAGTACTGTCATTATGAGCCTGTTTGCCCATATGGGGG
Source organism: Scylla paramamosain (assembly GCF_035594125.1). NCBI lineage: Eukaryota > Metazoa > Arthropoda > Malacostraca > Decapoda > Portunidae > Scylla > Scylla paramamosain. Next base: position 31,708,252 of record NC_087157.1, read on the forward strand.
GAGGGGGAAGGTGCTGAGTGCTGGAGACTGCGCTGATTCTGGGGTAGTTTTTTTTTTATTTTTTATCTTATTTAATTGGGTTAGGATTTGTTTCTCTCTCTCTCTCTCTCTCTCTCTCTCTCTCTCTCTCTCTCTCTCTCTCTCTCTCTCTCTCTCTCTCTCTCTCTCTCTCTCTCTCCATCCCTTAATCTTTTTAATCCCTTTCACCTTTTCTCTTTTATCTTCATTCTCTTTCCTTCTTACCGAATGTAATCAGCCCCTACTCAAATCCTCCTCCTCCTCCTCCTCCTCCTCCTCCTCCTCCTCCTCCTCCTCCCCAGCTTTCCAGATGTGACCCAAGACTTTTCAATTTCAGTTTTTTCTTCTGTACCCAAATTTTCTTGTTCCTTCTTCGCCCTCTCTGACTCCAGTCCCTCACTCTCCTTCCCTTTCCTTCCCTTTCTTCCTTCGCTTCCCTCCCTCCCTACAGGCCTGGGTGCATGGGAAGGGGGAGGGGAGAGCGCATGGTAGGCAGTGATGGGAAGGGAAGGGAATATGGAGGGAAGGCATGTAAGAGAGAGAGAGAGAGAGAGAGAGAGAGAGAGAGAGAGAGAGAGAGAGAGAGAGAGAGAGGATAGCCATAATTTATCTTAGTGAATTTGAATTTGCCTTAACTCTCCCTTCTTATCCCTCTTCCCATCTTCCTTCCCCCTCTCCCTCCTCCGTCTCCCTCTCCCTCCTCCGTCTCCCTCTCCCCCTCCTTCCCCTCTCCCTCTCCCGCCTTAGACACGTATAAAAGTTGCAATTTCGTGTCCTCGCCGCCAATTTATCATCTTCGCGCCTTTAGGTGAAGCAGGAGGTAATTTTTGAAGGGAGTTTCCTCCTCTCTTTGCTCTTGAAGGCGGCTTTGTCCCTTTCTCAGCACCCTCGATTGATGAATGGAGGGAGAGAGGGACGGGGGAGGGAGGAGAGGGGGAAGGGGATAGATGGATTGAGGAGGGAGACTGGAGAGAGTGAGGGAGATAAGCTGGGGAAAGGAGGGGGATTACGGTGAGAGAGAGAGGGAGAGGGAGAGGGAGAGGGGGATAACAAGGAGGATTCGAGGAAGGATACAGTAAGATAGAAAAGAGAACAGAGATAAAGTTAGTAAAGAGAGAGTGTCACTTTACTTTTGCTCTCTCTCTCTCTCTCTCTCTCTCTCTCTCTCTCTCTCTCTCTCTCTCTCTCTCTCTCTCTCTCTCTGGCATTGTCTCCATCTTTCATTCCTCCTCTGCATTCACCTTTTCCACCTTTTTTAACTCCCTCTTATTATCTCCTTCCTTCCTTCCTTTCTTCCTTACTCATTCAATCATTCATTTCCCCTTTTCCTTTTTCCTTTTTTCCCTCCTGTGTAGAGAGTCAACATGAACAATATTTTCCTCAGGGATTTAATTTCCTCCCTTCCTTCCTCCATCTCTCTCTCTCTCTCTCTCTCTCTCTCTCTCTCTCTCTCTCTCTCTCTCTCTCTCTCTCTCTCTCTCTCTCTCTCAACTCTTCTCTCCTTCCTAACCCCAAACTTTCCTTCCTTCTCCTTCCTTCCTCCTTCCCTGCCCTTCCCGCCGCCAATTAATTCAGTCTCTCAGCACATTCCAATTATTTCTCTCCTCTTGGTAAAGTAGCCTAATTTATGTGGGTGTGGAGAGGGTAGGGAGGGGGTGGGGAGGCCTGCCTGTCAAGTAGGAGGGGGTAGGGAGTGAAATAGCACGTCAGGAATGGGGAAAGGGGAGGTGACGAGGTGACAAACGAGGGGGAAGGGAGGTGGTTAGGCGTGATTTGAAGGATGTTTTGTTGGTGGGGTGTTCATGAGGTGGTTGAGGTAGTGGTGGTGGTGGAGGTGGTGGTGTTACGTGTAAAGGGTACTTAGTTACGGTTGAGAGGGAAGGAGAGATGGAGAGATGGATGTAAGGGTCGCGTGGGAAGGTGGAATGGATGGAGAGATGGAGAGACTGGGTGGTATAGGAAGGTGGGATGGAGGAAAGGGATGGAGGGAAGGAGTGGTGAGGGAAGGTAAGAGGGATGGAGGGGGAGAGGGAACTGGTGGTGTGTTTCCTCTCTGTCTGAAGTGTTGTTGTCCTTGAGGGAAGGTTTATTAATGTTGCGCCTCAAAGTACACACGAGGGTGAGGGTGTGGGAAGGGTGGCGTCCTCTTACAAGCCTATTAGCAGTTGTGGCGTGGCGTGGCGTGGCGTGGCGTGGCGTGGCGTGGCGTGGCTCCTGCTGCAGACTCCACTATTGTTTACAGCCATCTTGATTCCGAAGCTTTTTTTTTTTCAGAGATTGATTGATAAAATGACTCTCTCTCTCTCTCTCTCTCTCTCTCTCTCTCTCTCTCTCTCTCTCTCTCTCTCTCTCTCTCTCTCTCTCTCTCTCTCTCTCTCTCTCTCTCTCTTCCATATGTGTATGTCTGTATATGTGTGTCTGTGTGTATGTGCGCGCCGCTAAGTCATTATTGGATAGCATACCTTTAATCTCCCCGCTTCACCTGTCCGTCCATCACAGTCATGGTTGGCTGAGGGGCGTGACGGGAGATGGGCGTCCTCTTGAGCCCCGGCAATAACCTTCAAGAGGAAGCTGCCTTTTCATCTACGTCGCCATGCAGTACAGTCAGGTCACACACACACACACACACACACACACACACACACACACACACAGACACACAGACACACATTCTCTTTTTCTGCACCTCTGTTGTGTGAAAGTGTGCCCAAGATTTATACTGAAGCATATATGATAAACAGAGTGTATAGATCTATAGGCCATGTATATAAATTTGAGGGCAATGAACAGTCAGTTAGTCAGTCAGTCTCTCTCTCTCTCTCTCTCTCTCTCTCTCTCTCTCTCTCTCTCTCTCTCTCTCTCTCTCTCTCTCTCTCTCTCTCTCTCTCTCTAATTTTTCCCTATTTTTTGTTTTCTTTCCATTATCTTTTTTTCTCTCCCTATCATCTCCTTTCCCTCATTCTCCTCTTCCTACTTCCTGGTGTCTTTATTTTATTTTCCTCCTTACCGTTTTCTTTTGGTTTGTCTTTCTTGTCTCCTCTCCCTGTGTATCTTTTCTTCGTTTATTTTCTTCACCGAGTCTCAGTCTTATAGCTTCCTTTCATTTCTTACTTTTTCTCTGCTTTCTTTTTTTTTTCTTTCCTCTTTCTCCTTGCGAGTCATTAGTGCTTCTCGTCTTTCTTACTCGTTTCTTTTGTCTCCTCTCCTTTTGATCATCTTCCCTCGTCTCATTTCCCTATTTTTAGTTTTCATTCTCCTCTCTCTCTCTTTTTTTCTCTCCACCTTCATTCTCTTGCTTTTATCTTATTTCTCTTTGTATTTTTTTTATCATCTCTTCGCTCTTCTCTTCCGCCATCCTTCTTCATTTCTCCGTTTTCTTTTATCTGTTTCTTTCTTTATTTTTTTTTTCTGTTCTGTCTTCCTTCCTTCTGTCCATCCACTCCCTCCTTTATCTGTCATTTGTTTCCACTACATTCGTTGCTTTTCATTCAGTCTTTCTCCTTCTACCTCCTCCTCTCCAATCGTTTTCCTTCCTTCCTCCTCCTCTTCACCTCTCAACACTTCCCCTCTTTCATCGCTTGTTTTTTTTTTTTTTTCCACTGACTTTTACACCATTCCTTCCTTCCTTCCTTCTTCTTCCTCCTCATCTTTTTCCTCCTCCTCCCCAGATCCTCTGCAACCTTGTTTATTTGTTTTTTTTTTCTTTCTCTTTCCCTTGTTTTGTCTTCTTCATTTATTTCTTTATTAACTTCAATTTTCTTTATTTCTGTACGTTTCTTCAAATTAACTCTTTTTTTTCTATTGTTTGTATACTTATTTTTTAAGGCTTGTTTTCTTCCTGTCTCTTCTTGTATTAACTTCCATTTTCTTTTCCTAGTTTTTCTTGTTTTGTTTTTATTAATCTGTCATTTATTTTCAGTGGTCCTGTTTTTTTTTATCTCTTCCTCTCTTCTACTTTTATTTTTTTCCTTTTCTATGGTCCTTCAATTTTCCTTTCTCTTCTTTACATATTTTTCCTCTTTTTTTTATTCTTTTCTCTTCCTTCTTTTCTTTTATTGACTCTTACTTCTCTGCTCAGTCCTCTCCCACGGTCTTGTAAATATCTTCTTCCCTTTTTCTTCTTTTTTTAGTCTTTATTCTTCTTTTCTCTTTCTTCTTTCCTTATTAACTTTTACTTTTCTGTTCTGTTCCCTTCCACTGTCCTGTACATAATTTTTTCTTTCTCTATTCTTATTAACTTCTTTATATATCTTCTACTTTCCTTTCTCCTCTTTCTTCTCTTCATTGTTTATTGTTTCGCATTCATTGGCTCCATCACTCTTAACTCTGCGTTCCTTCCTATCCTGTTTTTATTTTCCTCCTCCTTCTCCTTCTCCTCTTCTTCCTCCTCCTCCTCCTCTATAATGTTTCTCGTTTCCATATATTTTTATCGCATTTTTCCTTTTTTTCATCTTTTGCCCTCTCATATACTCTGTTTTTATCTATTCTCTCCTTCTTTTTTTACTTCTTTTTTCTCTCGTACGTTTTTCTAACTCCTTTATTGTTTCCTCCTTGTCTCCTCTTCTTTCTTCTTACCTGTTCTCCATCTCCGTTTTCTTTTATCATAATTTGTTCTGTAATGTGTCCACTTATTGTGTGTGTTTTTTTTTCATCTATTCTTCTTGTTCATTTATACTTTTCTTCTCATGTTCTTTCATCTCTTCTTCTGTTTCCTTCTTGTCCTCATTTTTTTTATGTGCCCAAATCTTCACATTTATCATCATTTTCCTTCATGCATTCCATTTCTTTCTCCCTCTGATTCCTTCTTACGTTCCACTAATATTCTCTTTCCATTCCTCTTGTTTGCTGGTTTCTTTCCTTACATTTTTACATTTTTCCACATCCCCCCCTCTCTCTCTCTCTCTCTCTCTCTCTCTCTCTCTCTCTCTCTCTCTCTCTCTCTCTCTCTCTCTCTCTCTGCTGCCACCGTTCCCCGCCTGTGTTCTCCGCTGATCCGCCGCTCAACAGGTGCTCATCGATTCTCACACCTGGATCTCCTCCCCTGCTCTTTTCTCCGTCATTGTTCTTCGTACATGTTTTCGTTTTTACTCCGCCCTCTCGTTTGGATGTTTGCGTTTCTTTTTTTTTTCTTTTTAGGAGTTACTGAACATTTTTTTTTCTTAGATTTTCTGCCTTTGTACGTCTGTGTGTGTGTGTGTGTGTGTGTGTGTGTGTGTGTGTGTGTGTGTGTGTGTGTGTGTGCATGTGCGTGTGTGTGCGCTGGCTGCTAGATTCGTAAAAAAGTATCAAAGAAAACGAGGACAGGGAAGGGCAGTGAAATTTAGGCGAAAGGCGGGAAGGTCGATTCGGGAACCTAATTTTAGATAGCTCTCTTTTAGGGGGCTTCCACCATAAGCCCGTGGGGAGGGCTTATCCGAGAGAGAGAGAGAGAGAGAGAGAGAGAGAGAGAGAGAGAGAGAGAGAGAGAGAGAGAGAGAGAGAGAGAGAGAGAGGTTAACTTTTTCTCCACCTGGCTGCTCGTATCAAACCAATCTTCACATAGAAACCTTTAATGAAAACGGGACGCTCGGTGACTCCTCGCCTCGCCCTCCCCCGGAGCCCACGCCCAGCCCAGCACCGTCCCGCCCACAGCCTCCCGCCCTTATTTACACCCACGAGGAGGCAGTGTCACCCTCCGAGGTTATTAAATCCTCCGCGCTGGGTGGAGCAGGAACTGAGACTAGGGAGAGGAGGGAGGGAGGGAGGAAAGGAGGTAGGGAGAGGAGGGAGGGAGGGAGGAAAGGAGGTAGGGTAAAGTGTCACTCGCCTGAAGCAAATTGGTGCTAGTATAAGTTTTCCTTGCCCTCTTTGGTGAATTTTGTTATTATTAAAGGATCTTAGGTTACGGCGAGTGGGGAAGGAGATCAGACGAGAAGGGCGAGGCTGCGTGAAGGCTGAGGCGGGAGGGAAGGAGGGAGGAGAGGATGGAGGGACCAAGAGGGAGGGAAAGACAGAGAGAGGAAGAGAGGGAAGGAGAGAGAGAGAGAGAAGAGGGAGGGAAAGACTAAGAGGGGGAAAGAAGAGGGAGAGAAGGAGATAGGGAAAGACTGACGGGGAGAGGAAAGTTTGAGAGAGAGGGAAAGACTAAGAGGGGAGAGAAGGAGGGCGTGAAGAGCGAGAGGATGGGGGAAGGAGAGGGAGGGAAAGACTGAGAATGGAGAAGGAGAGGGAAGGAGAGAAAGGGAAGACAATGTTATCCTTGCCAAATACTGTATAGTGAAGGACATGCAGACGTGCAAGAGAGAGAGAGAGAGAGAGAGAGAGAGAGAGAGAGAGAGAGAGAGAGAGAGAGAGAGAGAGAGAGAGAGAGAGCACTGACTGACTGACTGACTGTGTGTGTGTTGTTTCCACGTAACCTTGCTTTATAAAAATAACTGATATGAATTGTTTTTTTCATGTTTATTGCAGTTTTGTATTTTGTATTCTTTGTAAATTGTATTTTGTATGATTTTAGAATTGCCTTTTTTCTTTCCCAGTAAACTAACAAACTCGGTCTGTGTGTGTGTGTGTGTGTGTGTGTGTGTGTGTGTGTGTGTGTGTGTGTCAGGGAAGTGAGGACAGGGGAAGAGCAGCAACTGTCTCGGTCCCTACGTTCAGGACTCAGCTCGCTAACAGATATGCAGAACGTCCACCAAATGGAGGCGTGAAGGGAAGGGAAAGGGGGAAGAAGGAAGAGGGGAAGCAGAATAAAAGAGGAAGACATGAAGGGAAGACATTATAAGAAGCGGGAAATGGAAACAGAATAACAGAAGGAGACATGAAGGAGACGATGAAAGAGGGGAAGGGAAAGAGAATGATGGGAAAAAGGAAAAAAAAGGTTAAACAAGAGAGAAATGGAAACACAATGATGGAAAAAGGAAAGACTATGAAGAAAAGACGATGACAGAAAAGGAAAAATGGAAGTAGAATGATAAAGGAAGGAGACATGAAGGAAAAAATGAAGGAATAGGAAATAGAAAAGAACTAAGAGAAGAAGCGAAGGGCACAAAGAGAAATAAGAGAGAAGGACGAAAGAGAGTTAGGAAAGCCAGAAGAAGGAACAGGACGAAAGATAAGGAAAGGAAAAAAACGATGAGAGAGAGAGAGAGAGAGAGAGAGAGAGAGAGAGAGAGAGAGAGAGAGAGAGAGAGAGAGAGAGAGAGAGAGAGACTTAATCCGTAGGAGAAAGGCAGGATTTAGAAGGAAGAAACAGACGGACAAGGGAAAAATAAAGGAGATATTTGGAAGGAAAGGGAGAGAAAGAGAACGAGATAAGTGGAAAAAGGAAAAAGCGAATCGTGTGAGGTACACTAAGAGATAAGAAATGT
>NC_087157.1:31723115-31753115 GCF_035594125.1 Scylla paramamosain
ACTGACCACGTGCAGCCACAGCCAGCCCAGCGCACTGCTGCATGTGTGCTACGCAACAAAAAGTATTTGTCAATGAAAACTTAGCAAGAGAAAGGGAGAGTGATGCCACGATATCAGTTTACTTAATATACTTCACTGTGGCAGCAGGTTTTCGAACTTCCTGGTGAGTGCAGAGCCATCTGCCATTTGACATCGCGATGTGTGGAGGTGTACGAAGGAAAAGGAATCCGAGGAACATAAGATTAGCGCCAGATAAGTATAAGGAGGCACACATTAAGGTCAGCCGTGTGGAAATGACAGAACCGTTCCTTACTTGTTCGAATATCAGATCCGTAGGAGGAATCCTGTTTAAGCCCATGTAAATTTAATCTAATAATGAATGGATATGATCCCTTAATGTGAGGAACATCAAAGGACAGGTAGGGTGGCTCATTCTCCCGGGAGATGACATGGTATTGCCTGGCATTAGCAGAGAAGGTGCTGAATAGAAGTTGGAACATTGGAGTGGGAGAGTGGGGGAAGAAAACACAACGTAATTATTTGGTTGAGCAGAGGATGACCTGGAGGAAGGTTAGAGAGACTCAGAGAATCTAGATACTTGGGCTTCCAGCAGGATGAGGACTGAATGCAAAAATGCAAAAGTAAAGCACATAATACAGGGAAATGGAAAAAAACTGGAATAAAGTTTTGTGTGTTTTTTTTTTTTTTTTATGATGGAAAGATCAGCAAGAGATTGAAAGTGAAAGTGGATAAGCCGGTGGCGAGACCTGCGATGATGTATTGAGCGGAAACTTGGCCCAAGGAAGTCAAGGAAAAGAAAATGGATGCCGCAGAAATGAGGATGCTAAAGTAAATGTTCGATGTGACAGTTACAGAGACATTCAGGATCGAAAGGATAAAAAGTAAACAGAAAAAGTGGTGGAGGTATCTGAGGATATTCAGAACAATATTAATGATGTTCCTGATGTGACCACCTGCTAGTTTTCTTCTTATTTCATCCGTCTTCTCTATTTTTTTCTCTCTCCCTTTTTTTCTCTTTCTAATTCCATCGTACGTAATGTAGGGTCACCACACAAGAAGCTACAGTGGTCCGGTCATGTCACAGGGAGAAATGGCAGCTGTGTGAGTAGAAGAAAGATGAAAGTTGAGGGGAAGTGAAGAAGTACAGGGAGAAAAAGATGGAAGGATTAAATATAGGAAAAAAAAAATAATAATGACACTAAGAATTTTAAATGGCTAGTAAGGACCGGGAGCCTCGGGTAAACATGAGAAAAATGCCGATACAGGTAAAGAAACTTCCTTGGCCACGAAGGATATTGAAGGGACCACCGTGACTTACTGCACGGCGGCCGCACGATGACGCTTCTATTTTTATTTATCTTTCTTTTTTACAGAGCTGGAAATACTCGGCGCGTGAGTTTATCAAGATGAGTCTCCACGTGAAAGCTTTATCACCACTCAGTCCCCCGCTGCTGCCAGTGACGGAAGACGTAAAGAAGAGTGGCGATTTATGTGCACTTGGTGAGCAGGATGGCGTAGTGGTGCCGCATGAAGCCCACAGCCAAGAGTCCCGGAGTTCAAATGACCTTCAATGCGACAGTAATTTGGGTTTGTGTCCCTTCACGCTTTGCCTTCTGTGGACTTTTGGAGGAGACATAAATACAGAATGAAGTCGAGGAGTGATAATCTTGTTCTCCTGTACAGTATTCCGTATTTTCTTTGTACTTAAATTTTCTCTCATGTAACTGTCTAACGTCAGATTGTCATGCATATCCACGCTTATAAGGAAAGAAGAAAACTGTCTGCCGTACTTTACTAATGAAGATTTATAGAAGATGCGTTAATCCATCGATCTGGCTGAGGAGGATAATTCTCCCTTCATGAAGCCTGTAAGACATTCAGTATCGGCGCAGCAATGTGTCAGTCACTAATACTTTAAAGATCCTGACACCTGAAAACTCTTTGATGCCGCAAGCCGTTGTCATCCTCCGCGGCACGCAGCAACTCTGACTCCCGGATGAAAATACATTGTAGACCATATAAGTTTTCCATCATTTACATTCTAACAATAACACTTGTTGAGCCGCTCCATTACCGTGATTACCTGCACAGTGTAATCAAGAGTTATGCACAATGAAGAGGCGAGGGCGAGGCAGAGCTGTGCACTCCGCCATCATCCTCCTCCTCGTGGTGCCTGAGCTCTAATCCAGTGGGAAGGGAAATCCAGGACAGCCAGCAGCCTTATGAGATTGCACGAGACTACCGGCACTCCATTCAGCGGCCGCAGACTGCCGGCGTGGCGGTGCGGCGCGGCCTGTTTGAAGCTCATGGCGCCCCTTCTCTGAGTTTTACAGAGGCACTGTATGGAAATAAGTGCTGCCAACAGCCTCTTTCCTCCGCCTTGTTGGAAGTGTTTTGCCGTTTAGTTCGCGATTGCTATTTGTGCACAACTTAACAGGCAGCTGACCTTACCGAGGAGTCTTTTCCTCATTTGTCATTACGCATCCCACTCTAAAACGACAGACTCACTTTGGATACTCACAATATATGGTACTTATTCACTTTTCATCATGTGTAGTTGAGGTTTTTAAATGCCAAATGAAGAGCAGAGGTCAGCAAAATCAATCCAGTTAGTGACAAAGTTTTAAATTGCAAGCCGAACGCTGCCAGATGCTTCGCTGCATATATCACCACGCGGCTGTTGCTTATTCTGTCCACGTCCATCAGCTACTCGACGAATCAGACGGTTACTGCAGCTCAGAATTCAGTAACACACATACCAGAAAATAAAACGTGGGACTACATCACTACATTGTTGTTGGCTTCGTTATATCAATTATTTTTTTATATTCTTTTTACTATTTCCACTTTGTTAAACATTTTGCTACAACTACAAAAAGTAAACTCTTAGAAATGAGTACTCATGTGGAGAGGTCACCACTATCAGCAGTTAGGGCACGAAATATTCTCGTGAAGGAGCGGAAAGGTCGAGTTGATCAGAGATAAGTAACTTTTACTTCTTAGGGAAGAAGTAAGGTAAGTTGTGGGGAGCTGGTGATGGCTGGCTCTGAGCGGCGTAACGCCAATAGATTTCCCATTCAGAGAACTGGTGGAATGTTAATTAATCCTGCCTGAGGAACGGTCTTGACGTACAAAGGAGAAAGGTCGGACGCTTGGGAAAATAATTATGGCAGGTAAAAATATTTCCACTCTGTTTTGGTGCTTATAGCATCGATGTAGGAAGAGATAAGACTTGAGGAGCCTCCCTCGATGTTTATTTACAGAGGACCAAGGATTAGTTTAAAGGACTTGCTGGGTAGAAATTTTGAATTAATCGAGTTAATGCACTATGTCAGCAAGGTTATGGAACCGTTAGACTTCCTGCTGTATCACAATAATGTATGGGATTCAGCCTCATAGGCGTGGCGGCGCTGAAGTATGAATACATACTCCATAGAGTGCAATGAATCACTACCAACTGGATCCTGCAAGAGCAGCGGGCGATCTTCCGTTGACAGCAGGAGTCACCTTTTGAATTACAGTTCTTTGTACGTCATGAGAATTAATCGAGAATTCAACCTTCTCGATCCAGACTTGGATATAAAAATGTGGTTTTTCAATTGTTCACTCTTTTTTGTATTTCCCCGGCAAACATAAGGGAGGAGTGAACTAAAGAAATTCTACCAGGAAGACAAATAATATTGATAAGGTCAAACGAGCATACTAGCTTACGAAACATAACATCTTACTACTGGCATTCATCATCATGACTACCATCATCACTGTCATCACCAACCAATAACCTCTTCCATTTCATCAGATACATTTTCAGTGGTAGTGTTCCCGTGCGGTGGTGGTCTGTTAAGCGCGCCAGGCTTAGACGGTAACAGCTCGCAATGACTAAGCACAACCCGGTGACCTGATATGACCCAACTCACCAGGAGGGTCAACTCAACTTCTTTAAGACCAAAACTTACTCCTCCAATGTTGGTGGCGGCCATCTTGCAGTGCCTTATTTTCCCATACATCGTTTCCTTATTTGTGTCGGAATGACAGGAAGGGTGGTCGTATTCACTGGCTGGTTATATTTAAGAACAGGTGAGCGTTGAGAACCGCAGTGAAGAGGTGACATGAGTAGAAGCGGGCGGCAGGTGGGTGAGTGCCATTCCTTCTGTATCGCTGGCACTTGTTTCGCCTCGAGTGCCCTTCCCAAGTGATGTCAGAGGATCGTGAAGGATGAATAGTGATGAGTGGTCGTATTAAGAACAAGAAGAGTGCTCGTAGAGGAAGTGTGAGAATGAGCAGTGTTAGCCCGGTGGTGGCTTCATCTGCCGAGAGTGTCAATGGCGGCATTTTACCTTTTATTTATTTAATTTTTTTATTAACCCATTGAAATATCCTTATATTAAGTCTCATCACAGGCTTAAATTTTGTGATTATTAATTCCTTTTCAGATACAATAAAACGCCGGAATTGATCAAACATTTAAAAAAAAATGACATATTAGAAGAGCCTCTTAGTCTCTTCATAACTATCTATTAATCCATTTATTTGTTTATTTATTTACTTATCTATCTACTGTAACGTTATTCTTTGAGCGGAGTGGGCCAGGTGACGGCACAGGCCCATTATCTTTATTTTTATAGTCGGTGTTTTTATCACGAGCGGAGCGAAGTCATGTTCAGGTGAGTGGATCTTGCAGGGAAGCGGCTCAGCGCTGCTCGACCGTTACGCTGGCCGATGGCAGCTAGGAGCAGATACAATATTTACATGAGTTCTTGTTCCAAGAGTCCGTTTTCTTTCAATAAAAACTATAAGGGAAGGACTGTGTGTTGTTTTCCAATCACGATACGCGATTCTTACGTACACAAACAATCTAATTTCAGAGGAACTCTCCGCGTAGGATCAGGAGAGACTGGGATCGGTGAGTGTGATCAGTGACACTTCGGAAGCTGTGGACGGTGGTGGTGTTGGTGCCCGGTGAGCAATTGGTGTTTGCCTTCCCAACTTGTTTTGGCTGCTACATCCATCAATACACATTCCTATTACTACATTTCCCCTAGACGTTCGTTGCAAATAAGTATATGAATGAGACACACTAGTGCCTCACAGTACGGGCAGGAGCCTTTTGTCTAGTGACGGGAACTGGAATGAAGCGAGTCACAGCGTCGTCCTCATGCCGCGCTGGAAGACGCGACGTGTGCTACGCATGTGGAGGGAGCCCGATCCGATCTATAAACACAGGTGGCAGGTGCTTATATACGTACAGGTATGTCAGAAATTCGTTTCAATATATTTTACTTTTTATCTCTATTAACAGGCTCTATTGGAAGTTATTGGGGGCTACAAGGATGTTTTAATGATTCCAGTAATAGTTAACAAGGCTTGTGCACCTTTGACAGGCTCTAGTGGCAGTTATTGGGAGTTTTTTTTAACAAGAATTCCACACATTTAAAAGCCTAACCATGAAACGATACCTACATATATCAAGCATTCATCTATAAAGAATGTTTAACAAATGTTGTAACGCGGCTACAAAGGAGGCTGCTCCACACCAAGCCGTCCTGACAATGGCTGAGTGGTGACACCCTCCCAGTCAAGATGCAGCAGTCCCTCCTCATATCCTTCATCACATGTCAACACAAGAGCTTCCCGTCAGTTGTTGCACTCACTCACTCCGTCACTAGGAAGGACGAGGAGCAAGGATTCCTGCAGTCCTAATTACCAATCACTGTTTTCACGGGTGACCTCGTTTTCCTGCTCACCAACCGTCGAGCTCAAGAGTTGGGCCATCCGCACCATGCCAGGAATCCCTCCTCATTCTTCCACAAATTTCGAGATACGCTTTAACTAATCCGTGAGGCTGCACTGTCGCCACTCCATTTCTCGGCACACTCCTGGCGCGGCACAGACTGCGACCTCTAATGCTCTGCCAAACACAGGACGACGGGCCAGATTCTTGGGGCGCGGCGAGCCTGATAGGGGACCGCCCACTGGCCCAGCTAATGTAAATTTACCTCCCGATGTGAGCAATTTCGTCAGTTGGACGAGTTGGTGCTGTATTGCGTTCTGTGCCTGCGTAACTCCCTCACCTGTGACATCAGCTGGTTTTGTTGACACACGAGCGGAGAGAGGCCACGCTGCTGGGAGCCGTGTATCGGATGCTGTCCAGAGCTAAATCAAGCATTATATTCGTTACCCTTTCTTAAATTGCAGGGTTAGTGTTTAACGTAATTCCTTTTCACTTTATCGTTGCACACTGAGGTGATGATATAGTATACTTGATGTAGTGTACGTTTGTAAAAGTTTTAGACAGCGCCCTCCTCACTACTCCGTGTTGAAATCAGAGGTGCCTCCCAGACCCCAAGCCCACAAATTGTTTGTACAGTACGGCTCCTTTCACACACTGAGCCGTGGAACTTTTCCTGTGCGCCTCAGATAATAGTTCATATATGTAGGTAAAATATATAAAAAGTCGCCTTATTTTGTCCGTGCGTAACCTCAGCTCGTTCATTGTAGAGAAACCAATGAACGGTTAATATTTTTTATGAGCACTTTATTATGAGGCACATTTTATATGTGAGATATATACAGGAAACTACGAGTGTATCATTCCGCGCAGCCCCGTTGCGGCCGCGGCAGGCAGTCAGCCGGCTACCCGCAGTGTTACAATGGCCGCCGACTCGTTTGTACCAGGATTTTATCGTGCACTTGTACAAGCAAGACGACTTGGGTGTACATTTCTTAAGATCACACAGTGTTTTGCCGTAATATATCGAGTGCTGAGCAATCGGTGGCTCCAGTACCCTGTGAGGAGGAGGAAGAGAAGGTCGATCAACCACACCCTGGACCTTTCACTTCCTATTAAGGTATATGTTTAGGTCAGGTTAGGTTAGGTTAGGCTAGTGTCCGTAAGGAGGATCCAGGGGGTGTGAACCTCTTCCCCACCCCCACCCCCGGTTAGGGTTAGTTAGTTTAGTGTCCATGGGGATCGTCTCCCCACACGATTAGATTATGTTAGGTTAAATAATGTTAGATTAGGTTAGTGTCTGTTAAGGGGGTCCAAGGGAGCTTTGCCCCCTTTGGACTTGTAAACAATTTTAATACGTAAGAAAATAATTATCCAATTTCATTGTAGGGAGATCAAAGTGTTAATCTACAGGAAACACTATAGCGCAGTGCGCGGGAGACCATCTGGCTTCTCTGATATATATATATATATATATATATATATATATATATATATATATATATATATATATATATATATATATATATATATATATATATATATATATATATATATATATATATATATATATATATATATATATGGCCAGTGTCCTTCCTACATAAAAAAAAAAAAAAATATATATATATATATATATATATATATATATATATATATATGGCCAGTGTCCTTCCTACATATATATATATATATATATATATATATATATATATATATATATATATATATATATATATATATATATATATATATATATATATATATATATATATATATATATATATATATATATATATATATATATATATATATATAGCCAGTGTCCTTTCTACATAAATATATATATATATATATATATATATATATATATATATATATATATATATATATATATATATATATATATATATATATATATATATATATATATATATATATATATATATATATATATATATATATATATACACACACACACACACACACACACACACACACACACACACACACACACACACACACACACACACACACCTCGTTGAACAAAAGATTAAAGTTCTTTCAGGATATGGCTGCCTAATGTTTCGTTGTGTTTTTCCTCCACAGATGAGTGTTGGCCTGGTGGTGCTGCTGGTGAGCGTGAGTTACCCATCATCACCGTCTCTTATCACCACCACCACCACCACCACCACCACTATCCACCACCGAAGTCATCTTTGTCATCGTCACTATCATCGTCTTCACCATCCTCATTACTGTCACTATCCTCTTGGCCTTTGTCACTCACTGTGTTGTGTTAGCGTTCACTCTGGAAAACACGCAGAAAATACTGGAAAGCGAATAGATTTTCAGAGCAAAAGATAAGGTGGAATTGGAGATTCTTATGTGTGGGATTTGTTTACAAGCAGGTTTAATGTACCATGTCCATCTAACACCAGATAGTCTTTTCTAGACATTACGACACCTTGTAAACTCATTCACAGATAAACTAGTGATAAAAACCGTGCGCGCGCGTCTGTGTGTGTGTGTGTGTGTGTGTGTGTGTGTGTGTGTGTGTGTATGTGTGTGTGTGTGTGTGTTGTAAGAGAAAATTGGCTTGCCTCACCGCTCAGGAGAGAGGAAATACTGGGTTGCCGGTGTTGCAAGAAGTAATTAGTGTCAAGGCGTGCCCGTGACGCAGGGCAAGCACGGGGCAAGCACTGCCGAGCACCGGGGATTCACGAATTTGTTAAAATGCAACAACTATGAAGATTGAACAATACCATGCAACACACACACCCTCACTGGAAGTAGTGGTGTGGTCATAGGACAAGAAAGCAGCGGCTGGAAATGACTGAGGGAAATGGCCAACACGTTATCTTGATGACTGTACATAACCTTTGAATCATGGAATATAAAGGGAAGGCGTGCGGAATACCTTGCCATCGTGGTGAATAGTATAGAAGATTCATGATTACATATGACTTCATCAGAACGATACGGAGCTGATGTCATGCCAAGAGGCGGCAGAAAGGGAGCCATGTCACGTGTGGGCCACAACAATGATGCTGCGCGTGTGAGGAGAAAAGCACCACGCGTACCCGCACTGCTGCACTGGAAGGGACCGTCACTGCATACTGAGTACTGCCGTGAACCTCAACATTGTCACTGAATTTAACTTTAGAAGCACAAGTTGTCGCGTGGAAGTTAGTAGTTGTCAGCGTGGAGCACAGCCCAGCGCGGACTCGGGTGTCTTTCTTGGTTTATTTAAAGTTTTCAGTGCGACGTATGGCAGTGTGACTCGTGCTTTTCGTCTGGTCACTGGGTGTGTAGGGACGCCCGGACACAGCAGAGTGAGAGACATTGAAGTGATGGGTGGTGAACTGCACGTTGTAGATTTGGCTGCTGAGATAAATGACTTGATATCAGGTTAAGGGGTCGGGAGGTGGCGGAGGGCTATGTATGCTACACAACAGTCCAGGCATCGCAGCGTCTTGGGGAGAACTTAATTAAATAATGAGATTACATGATATACTACGTTGCTTTACATTTTAATTAGTGTAAATTATGCATAGAAAAATCATGGTCCGCGAATGACAAGATTAACTTCAAGAAAAAGAAATGTTATCTAGCTATCTATCTACGTACATATCTATCTCCCCATTTATTTATTTATCTATCTACCTATATATTTCAACAGAGACTGATGAAGCATATTAAAAGTTACACTTAATATTGTGAAAACTTAATGAAATACCAAATACAAACAAAGCAAAATGAAGATAGACTTAACAATACCTGGTTGCAACACGCCTTACTCCGGTAACATGGCGGTGTCTGGGTGGCGGCCTGGTGGTGGCTGGCGAGGGCGCGGTGATGGCTTGACGGTGGCCTGACGTGAATTAAAGCGCCATCTTTCAAGGCGTGGGTCTTTATCTCGCACCACTGCATCACCATTATGTGTCACGGCCAGCTGATTTACATAGGGCGCCATAAAAGAACAGCCGCCCGATGAAAATGAACGAGACCTCACATGAGTGCTGCTGCTGCTGCCCGCTGTACGACCCGCCGACTGCTAGGAAGGGACGATTTACTTCTGATAATGCCTGCTGGTGACGATTCCCGAAGAATTTTTTTTTTTTTTTCAGCTCCCTATCTACCTCTCTCTCTCTCTCTCTCTCTCTCTCTCTCTCTCTCTCTCTCTCTCTCTCTCTCTCTCTCTCTCTCTCTCTCTCTCTCTCAGCTGACTTATCGAGGAAGCACGGGCGGGCAGCTTTGCGATAAACACGGTCGCTTCAGGACATTGATTATCAGTAATGCTCTGCCGGGATTCTGCTCGCGGACCGCCTTTGTTCGTAATTCTTATTGATCTTATTACCAGCGGACTGTTCCTGCGCCGACCAAGGCACCAAGTACGAGTGACAATAACCCGCCGTCTGTTGCTGTTATTGTTTTCATTGCAGTTATCGTGAGAAGTAGCGTTTTCCTCAGCCCAGTTATCATCGCCCAGTTATCAACAACTTCATCGTCGTTATCGCTATCGCCACAGTTGTCATCGTCTCTACGGTATCATTGCTGTCGTCTTATCATCTATGCCTGGTCAGTTTTATTTATTTATTTTTTTCTGTTTTTCGAGTTTGCTAAAGTCTTCCTAGCCGTGAATCGTGTGCACTCCCTCCTTGCCTCTCTTCCTCCCCCACTCTCTCTCTCTCTCTCTCTCTCTCTCTCTCTCTCTCTCTCTCTCTCTCTCTCTCTCTCTCTCTCTCTCTCTCTCTTCTCCCATGCCGGATGTGGCCTCTGTGTTGAGTATGATAAGTTATTACCAATTTTTCTTTTATTAATTTTATTTGAAATTTTACGTATAGGTTTGTTTATTGGTTTGTTACTATTATTTTTTTTATTGCAACTGTTTTCTTATTACTATTATTATTTTTGTTTTCGTTATTACTACTACTACTACTACTACTACTACTACTACTACTACTACTACTACTACTACTACTATTACTACTACTACCACTACTACTACCACTTCTACTACTACTACTACTACTACTACTACTACAGCACATATGTTGGCCATAATTGAAATTCTACACGTGTACAATACTAACGCTATTTGGTGTTTAAATGTTGACACCAAGCTGCCAATACACACACACACACACACACACACACACACACACACACACACACACACACACAGAATAATAATCGTAACACTCAAGTAAATTTGTACTGCAACATTACATTGATCAGACTGTTATATGTTTATTGGTGTCGTTAAAAACATAAAATCACATGTACTTTTGGGGAACAAGGTGGTGTGAGTGATGAATATTGCTCTCCCACTCTCACTCACTCTCCCACTCTCCCACAACTTGCACACTTTACTCTCCATCCTTTCTTTCTCTCTCATCCCTTACCTTCATACATTCCTCCCCACACGCGCTGCACCTTCCCAGCTCCTCCTTTCTTCTCTTCATCCTCCAAATCCGCCTCCTTCATCTCTTTCTCCTCTACACGCGTTCTTTTTATCCTCCCTCTTCGTTTATCTTTCAATCTGTCAATCACTCTCCTCCGTTCCTCCCCTTTTGCTTCATCACTCTTCACGCGCCTCTTTCATTCTTCCTTCCTTTTTATCTACTCCATTCCTCCTGTTTTCACCTGTGCACTTCTATCGTCTCTCCCTCCTCCTCTTCCTCCTCCTCCTCCTCCTCCTGCTTCTCTCTTCAGTACTCAACCTCGCTTTGCCTTTCTCTCTTATCCTATTTCTTTCCTCCCCTTCCTACTGTTCCCTCTCCTTCCCGCCCCTCCCTGCCCACCCGTCCCGCCACACCAGGATCACGGTCTCCTCCTGAGTGGCAGTTGTCATTTTACATTCAGCATAATTTAAATGTAAATGTTCCAGAGGCTATTTTCCCTCGCCTTTTTCTTCTCTATTTTTTCCCCCTTCATCTACTCTATCCTCCCATCCTTCCACCATTCCCTCCACCTGCCGTCTTTCTTTCCCTCCCTCCCCCTCCTGTCCTCCTTCCCTCCTCTTCCTCCTTTTCTCCCCTTTCTCCCTCCCACTCGTCCCTCAGTCACTGGCGAAGCAAAGATAGAAAAAAATGCAAATTTTTTCAGGCCAAGTTTTCTTATTAAACTTTCTCCCGACTGATTTTCTGCCGTTTATTGCCAGCTAGGATACGTGTGTGTGTGTGTGTGTGTGTGTGTGTGTGTGTGTGTGTGTGTGTGTGTTGTGTGTGTGTGTGTGTGTGTTGTGTGTGTGTGTGTGTGTGTGTGTGTGTGTGTGTGTGTGTGTGTGTGTGTGTGTATTATTCCCATGGGTAATTTTGTTTATAATACGCTTCAAGAAATTCTGAAACTACACACTTTCCTTGATGATAGTGGCTTGCCTCCCTCCTTTACTCCTTCCCTTACCGCTCCTCCGCCCCTTCCGCCCTTCCTATCTTCTTCCCTCGCCTCTAACTCTTGTTTCAAACCATCAGCTTCCATCCCTTCATTTTTTTTACTTCTTTTATCCTTCAATTCTTTCTTCATTCATTTTTTCCCGTTTTCTCATCTGAATTCTTGTCATAGCTCATTTTCCATTACACCGACCCTCATTTCTCTCTTAATCCTTCTTTCTTCGTCTTTGTCTTTCCTTTCCTTTCCTCCTTCGCCTCCCCATCCCGTGCTCCTGCGGCTCCCCATTCAGAGTCTTAAAGATCGATTAGACGAATCTTTTACATAAGGGTTGGTGGCGGAGCGCTCAAGGAGAGTTTGGGAATGTTAGATAAATGATGGTGATGGTGTTACTACTACTACTACTACTACTACTATTACTGCTGCTACTACTACTACTACTATTACTACTACCGATACAGTGATTGATAAAAAAAAAAAGTATATATATAAATGGAAAAAATGTGTGTTTTTCTCTTCATTTTATTTAAGTGAAATATTATTATTATCTATGCCGCATTCTTAAGAACTCTAATATTCTACATATGTATATTTGTTCCTCTTTAAGTAAAGAACATCTCTTATCTGATGAAAAACTTTGAATTGAAAATTTTTCACTTTTTAAGTCCGCACTCATCATGGTGAAGCGGATCACCAGTGTTAGCGGCAGCCACCCATTCACTGCAAGCGCCGCATTCAAAATAATAATAGCGATGTACAATGTAGGCACAGGAAAACATGTTGCTGTAAATATTGGAGACTGCTTATTTACTTGTGTGTGTGTGTGTGTGTGTGTGTGTGTGTGTGTGTGTGTGTGTCATGGGATCCTACTCTGGAAAGATCATAATGCTTGTATGTAATTTATAGAACTTATATAATGAAGGCGTTGATGATAAAAATACCGGGGAATTTCGAGGCACGTTGTGAGCCAAGGGATCCACAGGTTTGTGTTGCATTCATTGCGATGGCAACACTGGTCACCATTCAAGAGTAGCGGGATTCATTGGTGTCTTCCCTTCACCGCACCACTGCTTCAAACCATTATGATTTTTATTATTTATTAATTTTTCAAAATTGTCACTAATTATTTACACTCAGTGCCTCTCGCGTTGACAGTCTTAAACAAAAGAATGTTTGATTTTGTGTTCATTAATTAGTTTTAATCAAATGAATGGGCCGGTATTATTATTATGAATTATATTTTAATTTTGTTAATATATTGAAACTAATAAATGAGACTATCACTAACAGGATGAGAGAGAGAGAGAGAGAGAGAGAGAGAGAGAGAGAGAGAGAGAGAGAGAGAGAGAGAGAGAGAGAGAGAGAGAGAGAGAGACCGTGTATGCGTGCTCGTATGTACACTAATTATTGAGGTTTGGCAGGATGTAATAATAACACTTATCGGGGGCAGGCGTGCATTTCATCCAGACAGTGCGCCCTCAGGCTGTGTAACGGCTGCTTGGCGCTCCATGCCGTGCTTGTGTGTTGCCCAGGGGCGCGCCTTTATGTGCTTAATTATATCATGTGTGTACATGGGAGGGATAAAGATAGACACTGTGACAGATTAAGGTCCATTTTCAAAAACACTTCGGTCTCTCGTCTCAACCATTTGCAAAGACCATAGAGATAATTAGTCGAGTTCTGAGGAGTGTTTCTGTTGTTAATAATGCAGAAATCTTGTTAATTTGTCACTAGAACCATAAAACACCCTTAAAAACCAGTGTAACTTTATCTAGAACCTTTTGAATGAAGTGGAAGTGTGGCGCAGTGGTTCAGAATATAGTCCAAAAAATAATGGTAGGTGAATTTTAAAGTAGCTGCTAATGGTGGTGGTGGTGGTGGTAGTAGTAGTAGTAGTAGTAGTAGTAGTAGTAGTAGTAGTAGTGGTATTAGTAATATTACAGTAGATGTTTTTGATATTGCAGTTATAATAGTACTTGTGATGGTGATAGTGGTTATTGTAAATGATGATGGTGTTGGTATTAATGGGGATGGATAATAACAGATAGTTGCAGTGGTGGTGGTGGTGGTGGTGGTGACGATGATAGTGATGATGGTGCGCGGTGATACTGGCAGCAATGTAGGTGGATAATTGTAGTGATGATTACCATTATAATGTGTAGCGGATGTGTAGTGTGATGTTAGAAGCGGGAAGGATGGTGATGTTACGTAAATGATGGTGATAATGATGGTGGCTGTGGCGATGGGGATGGATGACGGTAAATAATAATAACGATAGGAATATGAACAATGATAGTGATGATGAGGGGAGTGCTTGTTGACGATGGTAATGATTGATTGTGGTGATGGTGATGAGCAATGATAATGGTGGTAATGATAGTGGTGATATTTGCTGACAGTAAAGGTTGTAGTGACAGTGATGAGTAATAGTGGTGGTGGTGATGGTGGTGATGGCGATTATGGTGACAGTGGTAGATAATAGTAATGGTGGCGGTGATAGTATTAGTACACCAAATCAATTAATCATGGGAGGTCATAAAGCTGATTGCCTGAGATTGGGGCTGTAATCGGGTGGCGGGGGCTGGCGGCGGGCGGGGGGGCTGGGGGTGGTGAGGGATGGGGTGTCGGCCAGGAGTCTTGAGGGGAATCTTCGCCAAACCAGTCTTTTGTGCCGTAATGGAAAAATAAGCGACCTTTTACACTTTCTAGCTTTTCTATTTGTTCTCGTTGGAAATTTCAAGCTTATAGTAGTAAAAGTGTAAAAGTAACAAGAGCAGCAGTGGTAGAATTAATAGCTGTAGTGTAGTAGTGGTAGTGGTGCTGGTAGCGGTAGTAGTGGTTGTAGTAACAGTAGTAGTAGATTGAGCATCGTTTGCAGAATAGACATAAGAGAAAATACGAAACGGAGGACTTAGGAAGAAAAATACAGAACATAGTAAGAAATGTAATAATGATATTTTTTATACAAAGACAACAAGATTATGAAAAAAAAGACCCACTTAGGTGCCACTTCCCTGCCGACTGCCGAATAGAAATAATAATAATAATAACAGCAGCAGCATCAGCAACAGCAACAACCAAACCAGCAACTCGGTAATGGCAGAGAGTCATTGAGGTATTCCCAGAGAACATTAGCGAGGAAGCAGGAATCGTGAAGCGGGCGGCGTGAGAGAGTGAGTTCTGTGTGGCTGCCTGCAGGCGGCTCCTGGGCCAGCACCGGGCAGTCCCGTCCCTGCTGGCCCCTGGAGCTTAGTGACAGAGTTAATTTGGTGCTCTATAGTAGACTAGTAGTGTGATGCTGGTGGTGCTTCCTCCTCCTCCTCCTCCTCCTCCTCCTCCTCCTCCTTCTCGCTTGAACATCTCCCTTCAATTGATAACCTCCACCCCTCCTCTCCTCTTCTCCCCCGCCCTTCCCCGCGCTTGGGAGACCCTCGCGCCCCACTCAGCAGCGCGAGGATCAGTGCAGATTAATTTTGGGCCTGCTGCACCCTTTCATCCTGCGCCTAGACTCATCCTGCGCCATCCTGCTATCCTGCCGTCGATCCTTCCCTCAGTCTTCACGCGCGTGGGAATCTTACCTCTTAGTGTTGTTGTTGTTGTTGCTATAATTATTATTACTATTATTATTATTATTATTATTATTATTATTATTATTATTATTATGATAGTGATGATTTCCGTGGTGAGTAGATATTTTATGCATCATTTTCTTTTCTTTCGTTGTATGTTCATCTTTTATCTCTGTATTTTTTGCCCTTTTCTCTTCCCCGCACCACCTCTCTCTCTCTCTCTCTCTCTCTCTCTCTCTCTCTCTCTCTCTCTCTCTCTCTCTCTCTCTCTCTCTCTCTCTCTCTCTGGCAAACTCCCTCGTGTGATGTACAATTGAGTCTCGTTCGTTCGCCACTCCCAGGACGGTTGTTAGAGAGAGAGAGAGAGAGAGAGAGAGAGAGAGAGAGGAGAGAGAGAGAGAGAGAGAGAGAGAGAGAGAGAGAGAGAGAGAGAGAATGCTGTGATGAAAGTTCCAATAATTATTCTTTAATTTTGCAACTTTGATTTCTCCCCTCAATCTTTTTTTGCATCTCCTTCCCTTATTTCTCCTTCTTCCTTTCTTCCTTCCTTTCTTCCTTCTTGCCGTCTTTCCTTCCCATTCCTTCCCCTTCCCCCTCCATCCCGCGCTTCACTGACCCGTGAAATGAAGGTTAATTTTGACCCCCGAGGCATCAGGTCACCAATCATATCCCACTGACCTCCCTTCCTCCCCCTCATCCCCATTTACTTCCTTATAGCCCCATTTCTCCCCCATCCTGCCACTCCTTCCCCTCCCTTTTCCTCCTCCCGGCTGACAGTCTCCCAGTCGTCCCTCCCGTGTTAAAAATTAATGTTCTCCCTGGTCTCGAAGAAAATGGGGTTAAGTGTTGCCTGTTATAGAAAACGAGAATTCCACGTTTTCCTCTGATTGAATGAAATGGTCGGTGAAAGATTTTTACTGTTTGTTCTTGTCTGGTACGATTTCCTTGTTTCATTGCTTGTTTTTATTTATATATATATATAATATATATATTTTTTTTTATTATGAATTTTCAAGTTGGTGAGAAGTGTAATGAAAAGTCACGTGCTTTTAAGAGTCACATGTTGTATTCTGTATTATTATTATTTTATTTTTTTTCTGTCTTTGTTCATTCATTTGACTGATTTTTTTTTCATTTTTTCTTTTCTGTTTTTTTTGTTGAAGTTTTATTGCTTTACTTCAAAAATTCTCTCTCTCTCTCTCTCTCTCTCTCTCTCTCTCTCTCTCTCTCTCTCTCTCTCTCTCTCTCTCTCTCTCTCTGTCATGTAAAAAAAAGAAAAATACACACACACACACACACACACACACACACACACACACACACACACACACACACACACACACACACACACACACACACACACACACAAAACAGTTGCTACACTCACTCTTCTTCCTTCCTTCTTTAATCCTCTTTCCTCTTCTCATACATTTTCAGTTATCATCCTCTTCACGTATTTATGACTTCATCTGTTCCCTCCCTCACTCGTTCATTCTCTCTCTCTCTCTCTCTCTCTCTCTCTCTCTCTCTCTCTCTCTCTCTCTCTCTCTCTCTCTCTCTCTCTCTCTCTCTCTCTCTCTCTCTCTCGCGAAGTATTTCCCAAGCTTTAATTTGAAATCGAGCAAAGCAGGTAATGAGATTAAATGACATCAGTAAACATATGCTGGATTCACCCGCTAGATGGCTCTCCCTGCTGTGTGATGAAGAAGAAGAGGAGGAGGAGGAGGAGGCGGCGGGAGTTAGCTGATACATGGACAAGGTTACGCTTTGTTGTTGGTGTTGTTGTTTTTACCGCTGCAGTTTTTATCTATCCCTTGTTATTAGTCGGTGTCTCTACTAATTAATAAAAAAAAAAAGGTTTTGGGGGGCGTTAATATTCCTCATTAGAGTCCTGTCAATCACAGTTAAATCTGCCCCTGCAACATGTCCAATTTTAGAATGTATTTCCCCTCATTGCCTGTGAGTCTGAAGGGTGCAGGGCAGGACTGGGCTGGGCTGGGAACACTCTGCTGGGTAGGACTTGCTGGTGTTATTACAGAAGTTGTCCTTGAGTGGCTGCGTCTCTGCCTGACGTGAAGGAAGGTGCTGGTGGTGAGA
The DNA here is from genome assembly GCF_035594125.1 of Scylla paramamosain. Lineage (NCBI taxonomy): Eukaryota > Metazoa > Arthropoda > Malacostraca > Decapoda > Portunidae > Scylla > Scylla paramamosain. The sequence continues at coordinate 31,740,924 of NC_087157.1, forward strand.
GTAGCTGTCGTTGTTACTTGTTTGTAGTGGTTTTGAATTATTGAGGATGCTAATTATGATGATGGTGGTGGTGGTGATGATGATGATAATAATAATAATAATAATAATAATAATAATAACAACGGTAATAAAGATGATAATGTATAACGAAAATAGAAAAATATGTGAATTAACTTAAATAAGGAGGAAGATACAATATTTTTTTGCCTCGCTATTTATTTCACTACTACTACTACTACTACCAGCACCACCATTACCACCATAACTACTACTGTCGTTTCTTTGTCCCATGAGCAGTATGAAGTTTGCTGAATGAAACACACACACCTTGAATTCTCGCCCCGTCCTACCAGTGTCACAACTCCCCACCAACACACACACACACACACTAAGGAAACATGCCACATAATTAATCCCTAACCAGGACAACAGACGAGCAGATGAAGGGATTCTGTCAAGGGATCTCCTGATGGCTGTGGTTCCTATGTACATTTCCGGCATCTGGAACATTGTGGCTAGTGTTTCCAAACATTTCGGGGTCTGATTTGCACTAATTTCACCAGGTTGTAGTGTCTTTCTGATGCTTTTATATGTGGTTTGTTCTCTCTTTTACTATTTTCAAATGCCAATGAGGTGATTCGTCAAGTTCTTTTGAGTGTGTTTCCTGTTGGTGATGCAGAATCTTTGTTACCCTCTCACTAGAATCATGTAAACGCTTCAAAACAACAAACAACTTGCACTAGAGTCTGTTGTAAGTAAGGGATAGGAGAACGGAGTGCTTGGGAATGCAGACTCGTGTACTATCACCGGGAAAATGTAACCTTATATAAGATTCCAGTTACTCATCTCTGTGGCCTTTGAAAAGAAACGTAATAGGCGAAGAATGTTATGAGAATACAGCGTCTTATTTCAACTACTTTTAAGAGACTCTGATAGAAGATATATGCATTTTCAGATCTGTTTTCATCATCCAAGTGGTAGTCAAAGAAGCGTTTTCCACCAGTAATAGAAAAAAAAGTATAAGAATTCAGTCAATCATGTGTGCGTTTTTATAACAGTTTTGAGGAGAGAACAATGCGTATGGGGTTTTGGAGAGCCTGTGATTAAAGTGGCAGTGTTAGGAAGGTATAGGTGTTATGTTATAGGATGTGTGTTACTGAGTTTGTGTTAGGGTGGAGGGTGTCGTGGCGGGCTGTGGGGTGTGGGAATGCGAGTGCTAAAGTAATTATGTGCTGTATTTCTTTCATTGTTTATTTTTTTCTTCGTTGTCCGTGTTTGCTCCACTTTTGCCTTTCTGATTTTCTTTTGCGTGCTAACTCGAATGCAACACGCGAAAAGGCAAGTTTTTATTGTTATTTTATTACGCTGTAGAACCCGTGTCCTCGTTTACCCTGCGTGTCGTAAAAGATGGTTACAGGGGACGTGGGACCGTGAAACACACACACTCACACACACACACACACACACACACACACACACACACACACACACACACACACACACACACACACACACACACACACACACACACACACACACACACACACACAGTTTAATGGCGTTGCACTGATATCAACATTTATTTTCTGATAGTAATACCGAAACAGCAATACATTATTAGAACCGAATGGATAGAGAGTATTGTAATATAACACACACTCATCAACACCAACACCTGACCGCTCATCCGCGTTGTAATAATCACCACCGTGTGATATACAACACTGCACATTTTCCTGGTCTTGTTCTTCATATCGCAACCACTGCCACACTTAACATTTCTCACACTCTCTCCACATTATCGCAAGCAGCACCGCATCACAATTTCATAAGCACCACCACATTCTCCTGGATATGTTATGAAACGTTATTTACCCGACATTATTACGAAATGAACGAATGAAAGATCAGAAAATAAAACCACCTTGAAATGCCGCAGTGTGTGTCGTGGCTGTTGCATCATGCCAGGCGATGGGACGCAGTGAAGCCACCGACAATATTAGTTTTCCTTCCTACAATGAAGTGTCAAATATATTGCTTGCAAAGGATCAGTCTTGTGTCCACTTAAGCTTGATAAAGTTAGATTTTAAAAACGAGATAGGAAAGAATTGGTTTTAAAATAGAGTGGTTGATAAATGAAATGCTCAGTAATCAAGTTGTTAGTGCTGAGTTATTAGGGAGGTTTATAAGATTACATAAATTCGTGGATGATAGGTGGAAATCAATAGGCATGTTTCAAGCAGGAACTGGCATATATGGATCTGACGGCTTCTTGCAGCTTCCCTTATTTTCTTATGTTCGTGTGTTTCTTTATAGTCAGTCTGTCTTACTGTCACTTCCGATCACACCTTGTTCACGGGAATGTTTGTTGGTGTTCATATTGTTATGAATTATACTGTGGTATCCATTGCATGGGATACATTGCGAAAGAATTAAATAGATTTTTATTTGAATTAAAATTGTTGGAGGAGGGAATATTCAATGTTAGGGAGCGAAAGGCAAGAATATTGCAGGGAAGGGAGAACATACGTACGGGCCATGACTTAGTTATTGTTTGTTACAGACGGTAGGGAGAAGATAAATAATCTAGTTATCGAATTTAGGAGAAAGTGAGAGAGAAAACAATTGAAAATAAATGTTAGGGATGAAAATATAGCAAGCATGAAGCTGTGGCTGGTGATATATAGTTATAAATGGCGTAGCAGTGGAACTGGCGGCGAAGAGCTACTGTTTAGATGTACATTTTGCTGTGGGGATGCGGTGTGAAAGCGAGTTAGTCACGGGCTGGTAAAGGAGCACGAGTGTTGGGAGTGTTGGTGGGAGTGGGAGTAAATGTGCTGTGGAGGGAAGAAGAACTGTGAATGCATCATTGCCAACCTTATTGTCTCATCTAATTTTCACGTAATCACTAATCGAGACAACTTTGATTAGTAGCAGTATTTCAGGGCAAGAGAACGCTGTATTGCGCTCGCACACACACACACACACACACACACACCACACACCACACACACACACACACACACACACACACACACACACACACACACACACACACACACACACACACACACACACACACACACACACTGACAAAAGATGTGCTATACATTTTCTCTGTCTTTTTACGTGACTCGTGAATTTCCTGATTTCCATCGTGAGATTTCTCGCTTTATTTGATCCATATCTTTTATTGCAGGAATTTTTCACTCAGTCGCGAATTGGTATCGCTTCTTATTTTCTTTATTTCTTTAATGTCCACCAAACTTACTTATCTCCCCTCTATTTTTATTCTTTCTTCTCTTCTCTCTCTTTACTTCCTATCCCAGCTCCTTTCCTTCATTTCTTTTCTCATCATTTTTCCCTCTCGCTCTCTCTCTGCCTCTCTCCTTCCTCTCTTTCTCTTTACCTCCTTCCTCCCATCCGTCCTCTTCCTCTCTTTCTCTTTCCATTCTTTTCTCTCATTATTCTCCGTGCATCCTACATTTCTTTCTCTTCCCTTCCCTTCCTCCACTTCCTCCCTCCATCTTTCCTCCCGTCCCTCCCTCTTTACCTACCTCCTTAACCCTTCCGCTGGCCTATCCATCCTGTGTCTTCCCCCACCCCTACTCTCCTCTCTCTCTCTCTCTCCTCTCCTCTCTCTCTCCTCTCTCTCTCTCTCTCTCTCTCTCTCTCTCTCTCTCTCTCTCCACTATCTCCCCTCTCTCCACTCTTTCTCTCTCTCTCTCTCTCTCTCTCTCTCTCTCTCTCTCTCTCTCCACTCTCTCCACTCTCTCTTTCCTCTCTCCACTCTCTCTCTCTCCCCTCTCTCTCCCCTCTCTCTCTCCTCTCTCTCCACTTTCCCTCCCCTCTCTCCACTCTCTCTACCCCCTCCCAATCTGCGTCTGATGGCCGGACAGGAGAGCCAAACCGGAAATTATGGGTTAGTGGGTTGTCCTCCAGAGAGAGTGAGAGTGAGAGTGAGTGAGAGTGAGAGTGAGTGAGAGTGAGAGAGTGAGAGCTGTTCACCGCGCACACTCCCACTCGACACTGGGAAGAGGAATAATAGTTCAGGTGAGATCTGGTTAATTAGACACACCTGAGCTGGAACAAACAAGGTGATTAGCTCATTATCATCCTTGTATTGATTTGAAGCCGTCGTCTCCGTCTTCTCCTCCTCCTCCTCCTCCTTCGCCTTCACATTCTCTTTCTCCTCTTCTTCCTTGCCTTCTTTCTTTCAATTTGTCCTTCATTCACAGTCATCGTTGTCACATGTTTGGTCCCTTCCTTCACTTGTCTTTGTGTGTGTGTGTGTGTGTGTGTGTGTGTGTGTGTGTGTGTGTGTGTGTGTGTGTGCTTTGTTGAATTTCTCTCTCTCTCTCTCTCTCTCTCTCTCTCTCTCTCTCTCTCTCTCTCTCTCTCTCTCTCTCTCTCTCTCTCTCTCTCTCTCTCTCTCTCTCTCTCTCTCTCTCTCTCTCTCTGTACTTCATGTGACAATCCTCCCTCTCCTCCTCCTCCTCCTTCTCCTCCTCCTCCTCCTCTTCCTTCCCTCCCCTCTACACCACCACCACTACACAGCCTCCTTTCCCACGTGTGTGTGTTGGTGGCGCGTGGTGGGTCAGCGTGGCTCCTCTACCGCTGCTGCCTCCCCGTTGCGTCATTGTGCAGGTCTCGCTTCATTATTCAGTCGCGGGTTGCCGTTCTGTCATGCCCACTTTTCATTTATTATAAGAGTCCAGTAAAGTTTTGATGTATTACTACCAACGCACGCACACACACACACACATACACACACACACGGTACAAGTGAATACGTGTGCCTTGGTGTTTATTTTTTGTTTCAGTCTTGTTTTGTATAATTTTCTTTTTTTTGTCTAGTTTTTTTCTTTTTTTTTGTGGTTTGTAGTGTTATTTTGATTTTTTTTATTTTATTTATTTATTTATTTTTTTTTTTGCTGTTTATTTACGCGTGCTAGAATGGTTTATTTATTCATTATCGTTCTATGCTAGTTATTGTTATTTTGTTATTATTATTATTATTATTATTATTATTAGTAGTAGTAGTAGTAGTAGTAGTAGTAGTAGTAGTAGCAGCATTAGTAGTAGTAGTGGTTGCGGTAGTATAAGTAATAGTAGTAATTATTATTGTTGTTGTTGTTGTTTTTGTTGTTACGTGTGAGGCCATTCAGCATTGTTTTTATTTTATTTATCTATTCATTCATTTACTCATTTATTTATATGCGTAGTCATGCATTTACTTTCCTACCTACCTATCAAACTATTTATTTATTTAATCATTTATTTATTTCTCTATTTAATCATTTGCCTACCTATTTGTCTGTCTATCTTTTTCTTTCTTTTCCCTTTGTCCGTTTGCCTGTCTGTCTGTCTGTCTGTCTGTCTGTCTGTCTGTCTGTCTGCTTACCTGCCTACCTGTCTGCCTATTTGTTTACTTGTTACTTGATTTCACGTGTTGAGGAGTCTGGCCAAGGACACAAAGAAATGAAAAAAAAAAAAAAAACACTCAGTATGCCGCTCCTGAAAAGCTTATCATAGAAGGACACTCCTAAAAGTTGGCCAATTTAGTTTCCGAAGTGTCTTGATGTTCCTCTCTTCGAAACAGTTCAAGCCGAAGAAAAGAGGAAAAACACAAACGGGTTGAGATTTCCAGAGCTGGTCCGTGAAAAAGTGATGAAAAAGTAAAGGTAGCGGTAGACTCTGATATCACTTTTAGACTCCCGTTTTTTGTCTTACCTTCCTCAACTGTTATGAAACCCAGGGTCACGGAAACACCCGGAAAAAGGAAGAAAAACAGGAAAAGGTTAAGATTTTCAGAGATGACCAGTGAAAAGGGATGAGGAAGTGAAGGTAGCGGTAGACTGATATCATTTTTGGACGTTTTTTTGTTTTGCTTTTCACAACTGTTATGAAACCCAGGGTCACGGAAACACACTCCCTCCTTTTGAGACCAAACGTCTAACCATTCTTCGAAGTATTCATTACAGTTGATTAAAGGAAAGTTCAAAAGGCAATTAATTCTGGTTAGATTGTTTGATTTTACCACACTGCATTAACTAGAGCATTTGAAAACAAAACAGAACAAAACAAAACAACTACAGTATAAACAATTAAGAAAAATAAAATCTGCGGGGACTTTTATATTTCTGTTTATATTATTTACTTATCTTATTTTCTCATTTATTTATTTTTATTATTTTTTTGTTCAAAGTGAAAGTTTGTTGGTATGCTAATACACAAACAATAATAAAGTGTATAATTTAAGGCTACTCACTTTTTTAAATTATTTGTTAGCATGGAAAGATAGGGTTCGTATAATGGAGGCCGGACTTGAAGGCTTATGGTGTTGTGTGTACCATAATGTGAACAGTGGTGTGAGCGGCAGCCATCGACGAGACCTTGAAGATTATCTGTACAACACACTGCACGGCATCTTTACCTTTAGTCAGTGATCGCAAAGTTATCCTAAGGGGTGATGTCACAAAGTCTAGTTCACTTCATGTCTTTAGTTCGAATGGAAATTAATACATGGAGTAATGAATTCATGTATATAAAAAGCTACGAAACACAGAAAGGAATTGGATGAGTGGAGGTCGTTGCCTGATGCTGTATATTTTTCTTCTTTTTATATACTTTTAATTTTATTTTCAACCCTTTTAGTCTGAAACATATTGTCGTACTTGACCACCTCTTCAGCAACTGTACCTGCACCGCTACGTATTACACCTAGGTACATTCAGAAGACCTGTGAACCAATCGTGCAAATGGAGAGAACTTTCTATTGGCAGTCATTCATTCACTCAAGGGAGCACACAAGAGATCTGAACAACACAGCGTGCATAGTTAACATTTGAAGCGTCGAGGCTCTGAAGTCTGAGAGGCATCCACTCGTCACCTCTGTGTCTGATGTGATTGTGATGCAGCAGACCAGCAAACACTCGGCTTTATTAATCATATTTCTGTGCCTCCTCTAACGACCTGCAGCCGCTCCAAAACACCTGCCCGTATCCCTTAATGCAACACAGACGCGCCGCGCATTTATTTTCTTTCTTAATAATTAATCTTTCTTGTTTTGTTAATTGTCTTTTTTCTTCGGGTTCCGCTGACCTGGATATTTTCTTTTTTCTTTCTCTTTTTTTCTTTTTTTCTTTCTTTATTTTTTAACGTCGTTGCTTAGATTTATTTTTCATGCACATCTACACGAAGTAATTAAGAACGTAAGAACATAAGAAATAAGGGAAGCTGCAAGAAGCCATCAGAATTACACGTGGCAGTCCCTTTATGAAATATACCTACCTATTTCCACCTATCGTCCCCATCCTTTAAGTTAACAAGCCCTGTACCTTTACCATATCAGGCGCTCTGCTCCCACTACGTCACCTCCAAAAGTAACTTCTAGTATACACACCAGCATATTTCCTGCCACCTCACAGAACGAACGAAAACCCTTTGTCTTTATCTCACCTTTAAAATGAACACAGATTTCTGCTTGCATCAAACTAATGTCTTCTATATCCTTTCACTATCACGATATTAATTTTATTTTATTCAGAACATCACTAAACGATAAGTATATGATGATAATTTTGCAATGCGGAGGTTAGTAATCGTGTAGTTATTCATCACTGTGGCTGCCTTTATCTATTCTATTCTGACTAACTACTGGTGGCTGCGAGAAGGTCGGAAACTGTCAGGGAATGGGTAAAGTAAAGCTCGCTGTCGTCCTGCGTCACATTCATGGTTTATTACGTATTCACTGCCTAACTTGGGAACTGAATATTGGTGCTTCCTGGATAATCTTGTATGCATTCACGTGTTCTGATCTTCCTGCGCCAGTTTTCCATCCAGAGCGTGACGCGGGTACTGCACGCGTCCTGCTCACTAATGCATGGGCTCGCTCTGTTTGCTTTGGGGTTCTGCAGACTTACTTATACTGAACACGGTGGAGTCAAAGAGCGCTACCTCATCCTGTCCCCCACCTTTATCGTAGTCTCTCTTCCCCGCTCACAGCATTTGCTCTCTATTACTCTTGCCGACACGAGGAGTGAATAAGACTTCCCTCACCTCAGCCCAGCGAGGCCCAGTGGTCAGCGCACGGACGTGGTGATCACGGGGACCAGACTTCGAGTCATGCCGGAAGCTGGCCATTTTTCAAGCAATCGCCGAGTGGCTAAAGAATAACCACGTGCTTCACCACCCCTGCACTCAGCGGTGATCACAGTGACGACATCGGGGAACTCTGGAAGGCTGCATGTGCCTCTGCAAAGGTGTCTCCCTATAATCTGCTAGCGACTAACGAAGCCTCTGGAAAATATAAAAGGCAGATCATTTAAGCCTCACAGAAGAACTGTAGCATAAATTTCTAACGGCGGTGTAGGCCGAACACCCACACACTCACGCACCCACGCACGCAATGCGCAGCGCATGTCAGTCTACAATCAGTTCGTTAAGGTTGTTGCCAAACTAACTTTTGTATAACCATAATTTTTTAGATAGTGAAAATATTGGTAATATCGAAAATGTGTGCGTCATTCACTAAAGGAGCGCCACGAGCGGTGAACGTGGCATGAATAATTCAGAACATTCGAGGGATTTACTAATGTTCAAGGCAATGCGCAGTTCTGACTCAATGCCAGCCGCAGCCGAAGTGTGGCCGTAACGGAGCGAGGCAGCCACGCATGCTAGCCCATCATTTCCACGCTCATCACATCATGTCATTAGAGGTACTTAGGCGAGGACGGCATGGAGGTCCACTGGTATCATGGAACGGTGATTTTAGTATTAGTAGTCCATAATGGAGTTGTATAACGTTCGATTGATATGAAATGCGTATAATACAGATTCTGAAACGCTTCGTTCTCTCATTACGATTACTTTTCAAGGCCGCAGATGTTCAGTCTGGTTTTCATGATGTATATCCCACTGACGGTGTAGACGCTTTGTTAAACTATCTCGTAAAAACTAAAATTGCAAAAATATACCTTTGAAAAACCCAACACCTACTAGAGTCGTAAAAGTCATCGAGGCAAGGCGGTGAAACGTAAGAAGATACCCTTGAAGCACGCCAGTACCTTTCACTAGAGTCTGCTAAAAGTACTCGAGGTAAGATTATGAAACATTTGAAAACGCGGACATTACACTACTCCGCTGATATCATGAAACACGTATCACATTAACGACACTTAAGGGAAAGCTGTTGAGACTACCACTGATACTACGAAACGCGCTGAATCTTCGTATTATCCAGCACGTTTATCGATCCAGGCCATGAAAACACGGTGTTGTTTGTGTGATCAAAGCAAAGCTCTGGTTGACTGATATATGTGTCATGTCATTCTCTCTCTCTCTCTCTCTCTCTCTCTCTCTCTCTCTCTCTCTCTCTCTCTCTCTCTCTCTCTCTCTCTCTCTCTCTCTCTCTCTCTCTCTCTCTCTCTCTCTCTCAGAACTTCCCCTTAACGTACCCCTGCTATCAGTATCTCCACAACTCTTTTACCTCCTCCTCCTCCTCCTCCTCCTCCTCCTCCTCCTCCTCCTCCTCCTCCTCCTCCTCCTCCTCTCCTTCCTTCCCTTTCCATATCTCCTCTCCTCCTCCTCCTCCTCCTCCTCCTCCTCCTCCTCCTCCTCCTCCTCCTCCTCCTCCTCCTGGACATCATACTAACGATTGGTGTGTTGACAAACGACGCCGTAGAAGATTCTAACGACCCGACCAGTTAAGAAAGATCCTGATACTTCTTACATTCCTCCTCCTCCTCCTCCTCCTCCTCCTCCTCCTTCTTCTGCTTTTGCTTCTTCTTCTTCTTCTTCAGTAATCATTCGTATCATAGGTTGAAAAGAGAACGCCAAACATCTCCACGCAGCACTAGGAGGAGGTGGAGGTGGAGGTGGAGGAGATGGAGGTGGAGGAGAAGGTGAAGGATTTAGGATGAAAGGGAGGAGATAGAGGAGTGACATAAGAAGTAGTAGTAGTAGTAGTAGTAGTAGTAATAAAGAAAATTAATGGATGTAGTAGAAGGAAACAAGAGTATGAGGAATAAGGGAAGAAGAAAAATGAAAGAAAGATACGAGAAGGAAGTACAGGAGAAGGAGGAGGAGAGAGGAAAAAAATATAAAAGTAAGAATCATGTGAGACTGGAGGAAAGGAAAAAAGAGAGAAAGATGGAGAGAGTAGGAGGAAGATATGATGCAGGAAAGAAAAAAAGGAACAGAATGAGGACTAGAAGGAGGAGGAGGAGGAGGAGAAGGAGGAGGAGGAGGAGGAGGAGAGCAAAGGTGTACGAGAACGCAGAAGCCGACGAAGCAGGACATCTGGGCACGACAGGAAAACGTGAAGAAGAAAATTTTCCTCAGTTCTTTACATTTTATTTCTCTTCTTGTTCTTTCCCTTCCTTACTTTGAAATATCACTACCCCCCTCATCCCTTGCCTACCCCCGCTGCCTTACTCTCTCCCCTCCACCCTCCCCCTGAAATATATAGGTCATGTGACAGACGGAGGGACTGTCAGCTTTAAAAGGACACCGAGAGGGTTCATAACAATAAATTGCATGTATTAAAATCCTTTCCCTCTCTCTCCCTCGGCCGCTCCCTGCATCACCCCCTCTCTAACTCTCTCTCTCTCTCTCTCTCTCTCTCTCTCTCTCTCTCTCTCTCTCTCTCTCTCTCTCTCTCTCTCTCTCTCCCCGCTTTTTTTCGTCTCCCCTCAACATTCCCTGATTTCTCCCTGAGTGGTGTTCCTTCCCTTTATTCTTCTCCCCTCTGCCCTTGCTCGAGTCGTCTCCCGGCACCTCTTAGATAAATTATATTAGCTTCCGTTCTTCTTCGTCTTTCTGTCTGTCTATTTATCTTTCGGTCTGTTTGTTTGTCTGTCTGGTCGAGTGTGTGTCTGCCTACTTGACTTTTTCTGTCTGTCTTTCTGTTTGTCTGCGTGTGTCTGTTTTTCTGTCTATATGCCTGTCTGTTTGTCTGTTTGTCTGTCTGTCTGGGTGTATCTATTTATTTATTTATCTATCTATGTATCTCTCTCTCTCTCTCTCTCTCTCTCTCTCTCTCTCTCTCTCTCTCTCTCTCTCTCTCTCTCTCTCTCTCTCTCTCTCTATCATTCATCTCCTTCCCTCTGCTCATTCCTTCTCCCTTCCTCCATTACCTCGTTCGTCTTGATAGCGTCAGGTGATGGTCAAATAAATAGAGAGATAAATTGATGATATAATAAATTTATTCTCTTGTGTGTTCATTAATTTTTTTACTCATATTTTTTTTTTCCTGATATTTCCTGAGTAGTTTTATTGTTTCAAATCCGTTGTGCTTTTTTTTTTTACTTATTCATTTTTATTTCCTGTTTCCTGCTATTAATTAATGTGCAGCGTATTTCATCTGCATTTTTCTTTTGGGTAAGTTTGGGGAAAAATTAGGCATTTGTTTCCTGCATGCATCCCTTCTGTCTCTCTCTCTCTCTCTCTCTCTCTCTCTCTCTCTCTCTCTCTCTCTCTCTCTCTCTCTCTCTCTCTCTCTCTCACTACACCATTTAATTATGTACTCCTTCAACTAAATATTCATTCATTACTATATACCATGCCCTATTTACAACCTTTTCTCCCAATTCACTCACTAACTCACAAATTCATCTCGCTCCCACACTCATCAACTAACTATTCATTCATTTCTACACAATAAACCCCATTTAACAACCCTTTTCTCCCCCTCACTCACTCACTGACTCACCCTCACTCATTTCACCTCCCACACATTGTAACTCATCCCACTTCCCACACTCACTCATCCCGCCTCCCACACTCCTCCCCCGTCAGTGCCTCGGTCCCGCCCCTGAGCTAGGCCGCGAGGAGGGGCATTGTGGCGTCGTGTTGGTAAATAATGGACTCACCAACACGCCGCAATGTTCCTCCCGAGGCCTGGAATTAAGCAACGCCGTGATGAGGTTGGAAGGAAGGGAGGCAGGGAGGCAGGGAGATAAAGGAGTGAAATAAGAGAAAGATAGACGAAAGAAAGGTGGGAAATGAGAAAGGGAAATAGAGAGAGAGGTGGATATGTAGGTTAGAAGACAGGGAGGCAGCGAGGTAGAACGAGAAGAAGGGGGAGAGAAAGAGACAGAGTAGGAAAGAGGAATAAGGAGGTGTAGATAAAGGAAGAGGAGGATGAGGTTAGAAGGAAGGGGATAAATGAATGAAATAAGGCAAAGAAGG
>NC_087157.1:31758115-31760615 GCF_035594125.1 Scylla paramamosain
AGAAGGAAGGAGAGTGAAAGAAGGAAAGAGAAGAGAAGGAAGGAAAGGAAACCAAAAGGGGGAAAAAAACGAGAAAGGGAAGAAAAACGGAGATTGAGAAAATTTAAGAGAAAAGAGAATGAAGGCAAGGAAAGTGAAGAATAAGAGGACGGAGAGGGGAGAGAGAGAAAAAAAAGAGAATGAGAAAGTGTAAGAGAGAGAAGAGAAGGAAGAAAAGGAAAGCGAAGGATAGGAGGATGGAGGGCGAGAGAGAAGAAAATAGAATGAGATACTTTAAGAGAGAGGAGAAGGAAAGCAAAGAAAACGAAGGAGAGGAGAAAGAGGGAGGATACGAGAGAAGAAAAAAAAAGGAGAATGAGAAAGTGGAAGAGGGAAGAAGAGAAAGATTTTAGGGTGTCGGGTCGCTGCCAAAAATTGAGCTTCGATGTATTATGTCACAAGTTTACCCGAGAGAGAGAGAGAGAGAGAGAGAGAGAGAGAGAGAGAGAGAGAGAAGAGAGAGAGAGAGAGACGGAGAGAGAGAGAGAGAGAGAGAGAGGGTACAGCACTATACCGGAAACTGTAGCTGCATTTATATTTTCTTGATTTTCCTGAGGCGAGTCACTCCTTTATCGCTGCTAGTTTTATTTATTTATTTATTTATTTATTTATTTATTTATTTATTTATTTTTGTCGACCGTTGTCAGTATGTACGAGTGATCTCCTCTAAGTTCAACAGTTTCCTCTTTTTGTTCCTTTTCATCGCGTCTTGAGTCTTATGTAAAGGATGTGTTGGTGGTGCGGTGTGTTGCTGTAGCTGGCGGTGTATTGTTATAGTGATCATTGTAGTCATTGTTGCTAGTTTTTTTTTTTTTTTTATCATATTTCTATTTTTATTGTATGTTTGCTTCTCTTTCTGTCAAGGCTTTGGTGTCAGTGCCGTGGTCGTCATTATCATCATCATCATCGTCGTTGTCATCATCATTATCACCAACGATAATCACTTGTTATTGTCCACCGTCTTTATTGTAAGCCAAGAAAAGTTCTGTATACGAGGTTGTTTGATGTTTGCCCGCGTGCTGACAGTCTCCTTTAGGTGCTAGGTGCTCATAGACAGGTAGACCAATATAATGCCTTCCTTACTAGACCTGGACAACTTCGGCATAACTCAACGTGCACACTCCCTCCAAACCTAACACACACACACACACACACACACACACAAAACAACCCCTGTAACTTCACGCAGCACCTCCCCCCCTCACACCCCATCACACAGGCAAGCAGTGGCAAGGCAGACACAAGGCACACTTGCTCACAGCGCCAGGACCTGCACCACCATTACGGCGCCGTCAGCATAAGATTAGCCGAGCCCCAGATCCCATTTTCCTCGCATGTCTACACCGCACACAAGATACACAACACATAATGCACCACTGCCCCGCTTACCCGCTACATTAACTTGTAATAAAGCGTCCCTGGGAGACCTCGGGGGACGGCCGTTGGTCTGTCTATGCTGCCATCTTACACACTACAGATTCCCTTCAGATGCTCCCTCGTGACGTAACATAAACCGGCGGTGTGCTCGTGCAAGTGTGCCAGTGGAAGTGTACTAGTGGCAAGTGTAATAATGAATGGTACGAATATATAGACAGTGGTGAGATTCTGAACAGGAAGTCGCAGTATCACCACCCACTACTGCTTAGGGATCAGGTTCCTTACAGCGGGGTTCATGGAGGCTGGGGTGAGTTATCGGTGAGGTGAGGAAGCGAAGGTCGGGAGGTCTAATGGAGGCGCGGAGGGAGAGGCTTTGGCTGTGCGGGCGGAAATAAGAATGTTAGAGAGGATTGTTGCCCCATCCGTGTTCTATGGCGGTGGGGTGTGGACATCAGATACGAGGCTAGCAACAGGAAAACATAAGGCAGGGAATCAAGTGTTGGGAAGCGTTTGTTGCAGGTGGTGATGTGCGCTTTGTCTGAGTGAGCAATGAGAGAGTTGAGAAGACAGACAGGAAACGGTAATTCTTGGGAGTTAAAGGGAGTTGGACGTGTGCAGCATGTGAGCAAGGAGATAATGATTTTCTGCCTATCTGTCTGTTCTATCTATCTGTATATGTCTACCTGTCTCTTTCTGTCTATTTATGTGTATATATGTATGTATCTATCTATCTACCTACCTGTCTATCCTTGTATATCTATCTCTATCTACACACACACACACACACACACACACACACACACACACACACACACACCGCATTAAAGCTGCTCTTAGGAGTCCTGATACCTGTGATGAGCGAGGGGACTCCCTGTAGATGCCCTATGTAAATGTTGACGCTTGGGGACTACACAGACATCCTATCTTCACAAAACTACAAGAATAAACGTGATAACAGACAACACAGGTCCATCTTGCAGCACGCCAGTTCACTACAGCGTGTTTTAACCCGATTTGCATGACATTATAGTGTGCAAAATATTACCAGGGAAGAAATAATCTGCTTATGAAATCATTTGTATCG
>NC_087157.1:31768115-31775615 GCF_035594125.1 Scylla paramamosain
AGAGAACAAACCGCTCACATTGGATCTGGTGTTTACGAGAGGTGAGGTGCAGTGGCAGACAGAATAAGAGATGTGCGTGTCTCTTCATTAAAGACCCCGCGACACTTGAGCTGGAGATAACAAAGTGGAGTTGCTCGCGAGGAATGTGAGGGAGAAGATGGCAAATATAATTAGAGAAGAGCTGATATTTTTTGTTTCGTGAAATTACTTTGTGAAGTTAAATATGAAAGGCAATGTAAGGAGAGAAAACTGTTGGTATGAAATGTGTTATATCTATTAAAGAGTTACTGCAAATGTTTCTGAATGCTGAGTATGGGAGAGAAATGGGACGACTTAGTAGTGAATGAAGGAGGACTCTCGAAGCAAGGAAGAGTTGTTAAGTGATACAGGAAGAGAAGAACAGATAAGTAAATAATATTGGAAATAATGTAAATATGTAAAACGTGGATTGTTCCGTGTTTTATTATGTAAATAGGAACATGATATTAACGTGAAGTGTATCGGGGCTGAGAGGCGGAAGTGGTGTACCAGACACAGGAGGAAATATGAGGCAATAGATGGTAAATTACAGCAGCCATTATGAAGAGGTGCTCTGCGAAGCTGAGTTACTCGTAAGTGTCACCGAGCGGGCGCAGGCTAAACTCGGCAGCCACCAGCCGAGGAGCAGCAGATGCCCCGCTGGTCAGAGGCACTGCTGGTTGAGACTGAGAGAGCTGCGCAGCAGACTGTCTTGTCTCCCTGAGTAGAAGCTGGCGATGTCAGCAGACTTTATTTCGAGAAAAGACTGTGATGCGCTGCCGCAGTGACCGACGACGAGAGGGAAGAGCCAAGCAGGAATGTAAGGTGGGATTAAAAAGACAAGCGAGACGAAGGAATCTGAGAATTCAAAATAACGATGAATTAGAAAACTCACTAATTGTATTAAGATGACGACTACAAAGAATACTTCATTCTCGTCTCGTGACAAAGCCAAAGCTGCGGTGTGTGTGTCGCGGCGATGCGTTCACCAGTGTGGAGAAATTAACAGATGGCTCAGAGAGAAGCCAGTTGTCATAAGTAGTGCTAAGAGAGAGAGAGAGAGAGAGAGAGAGAGAGAGAGAGAGAGAGAGAGAGAGAGAGAGAGAGAGAGAGAGAGAGAGAGAGAGAGAGAGAGAAACACCATGATGTTTAAAGGGGTAAGGGGATTCGAACGAGTATACTGAGGGTATCCTGGTGGGGGTGACGGAGGAACAAGAGTGTATGAATACAGACTGAGGCAACACTCCATGCTTCACTCAAGGACCACCACCACTCCCTCCGTCAGTCACATTCTCCTTCCCTTCCCTCGTTGCTTTTCCTAATTCAACTTTCCTCCCCCAGCCACCTTGGTCTGGTCTTCTTGATATACAGAATCACAACACTGCTTAGGCAATGCCACGTCTCTGCCTCGGCAACACCACATCCTGCATTTGATTTAACTGTTGTGTTGTAGTATTGCCACTGTTAATCACGACGGCATTCACCTCACTAGGCATTGTTCACTTAACACACATGATCTTTAATGCCAAGTAGTTATTTTGACTCGCTCACTCCTTCACTATTTACTCATTTACTTATTCACTCACTCACTCACTCACTCACTCACTCACTCAGTCCTAAAGAAAAAAGGGATTGCCACTGTTCACGGCGGATAACAGGGAACATCCATTACGCTAAATTAAATCAAAATATAAATGAAGCCAAAACAGCACGAATCAGCACAGATTTTTTTTTATATATATAACAAGTACACACACACACACACACACACACACACACACACACACAGGGATAATGAAATACCTGCATGATTAATTAATGTCCAACCAGAATATGAAAAACTAACCCAAAAAACTCACCACACCACGTATAATCCTTCAAATAGCTGATAATTCATATTTGATGTCATTTTTCGCTGGTACATTGACGGGCAGCGGGGGAAGGGGCGAGGCGGGGGAGGAGCGAGGCGGGGGAGGGGAGGGGTGAGGCGAGGCGGTGTGGTGTGAGCAGATGTGGGCCACAAAGGGACAAAGAGCTGAGGGGCGAAGAGGGGTGGCCTGAATACAAATTGGGAGGGAACGTGGCAATGAGCGAGTGAAGGAAATGGGCTACACAGAGTACAGGTGACAGTCGAGAAGGACGGGGACCTGAAGGAGAAAGAGGAGGTGGTGGTGGTGGTGGTGAAGGAGCTCTAAGGGTTACACAGCGGCACCTCATAAACTAATAACTATATACATTGGTTCTTCTTTTAGTAAACAACATATCCCAATTATCAGACGAAAAAAATTTGAAATGAATTTTTAACAAGTTTTTGCGATTAAACATTTTCTTCTAAGGTTACAGATAATTCAATCAGCAACAGGAGAAGATTATTGATATACGAATTATACATTAATAGCAGTGTGTTTTTTTTTTTTTTTCTTTCTGTGTATGTCTTACTTTTATTTAAAGCGAAATATGATTATTATCTTTGCTTCACTCCTAAGATCTCTGAAGAATATTTATTGTCGAAGTAAATTCCCTGAGATCCTCGGATTTTTGTTAGCAATCATGTTTCATCACGTCGCGCACCTAGTGATATGTTTGCGTCTGTCATGTCCAGGTTTACATAAAGGTTCCCCTAGCTTTTTTTTTTTTTTTAATATGGAAAGAAGGAAAAGGTGAGTCTTTTTCCTCAGTTTGTCGAGGTTTAAATCTCCAAGTTTAATTTTTTGGTTTTTAATGTGAAAGGAAAAGGTGATGGTCTTTTTTCCTCAGTTTGTCGAGATTGTTTTGGGCAATTCGTTTAAATGATGGCAGTGGGGAAAAACAGGTATACCAAGGGACGTGTTAATAGGAAACCCAAGAAAAGAAGAATTTTTCCTCGATTTCCCTGTGAGTACAAAAATGACTTGAGCAATTTATTTATGATAAGAAAAAAAAAAAAAATGATACCAGAGTAGTGCTTAGACCGTAATAAGGGCATCTAGTGACAGCACACATCACTGCTGGTAAACTGCGTGTGGGGGAATTTGCTTGAATGTTGTTTTCCCGAAGGATTCTGATTCTTTTAACTGTGGTGCAATGTATCTCTCTCTCTCTTTTACTTTATTTGATGCCTTCCAACACTGAGGAGGAGAAATAGGAGAAGAACGCTGAGGGTGAGGGGAGGAGGAGGAAGAAGAGAAAGATTATGTAAGATTATATTTGATTACGAAGGATAACCAAACACCAACTGACTCTTGGTTCCTTGCATGGCTGTTTTAAAACTAATTCTATCTGAAACGAGGAAGAGGAGAAGGATAGGAAAAGAGGAAGAAGGACAACGACAAGGAAGAAGAGAAAGATGAGAAGAAAGAGGAGCAAGAAGAGGAATTAGGGAAAGGAGATGAAGTAAGAGGAGATGAAAGAAAAGGAAGACGGGGGCCGAAAAAAAAAAATGAGGATAATCTTACCAATACAGAGTGATTCAAAAAAGAAATGTTGACAAACCTAACTCACAACTATTTTCTGAAATAAAAAGTGTACATTTACATCGATCTCACGCCAACTACAGAAGATTCAACCCTTTTTTTTCCTTCTTTTTTAGACACGCCAGCACCAATGAATCCAGAACCTGTGTATTCTCTCCAATCCCTGGAAAAAAAAAAAGTATATATTTCTATCAATCTCACGCCATGTAGAGGAGAAGATTGAACCTTTTTTTTCTCACACGCCCGCGCCAATGAGTCCTGAGCCTGTTGGTACATTCAGTGCGGGAGTGGCTCAGGGAAGGGTCAGGAGAGGGTCAAGACATCCGAGGTAAATTTCACGGCTCAATCAATACTCCTCCCTCCACGACAATTTGAGGGAGTTTCCAGGAAGATGCACTCGTGGACGCTCCTAGCAGACTCACCCACAGTTACAGGTCTCTCATCTACTAACATAATTTTTTTCCAGGAAAGATTCGACTCAAATTCTTTAAGAGGTATTGATCTCGTCGGAAAATACTGTTCACCTCGACAATCTTGATCCTTTCTTACGCTTAAAATAGCTGCCGGATGGGTTGATTATGGTGTGGATACGTAGGAGTTTCATATTCCAACTAATGCTTCACGTGGAATCAAGGAAGTTTATTCTTATATATAAATTTCCAGGGAATGCTAACGGTTCAAAACAGGTGATTATTTTAGACTGCAGTGTATAGGTGAGAGAGAGAGAGAGAGAGAGAGAGAGAGAGAGAGAGAGAGAGAGAGAGAGAGAGAGAGAGAGAGAGAGAGAGAGAGAGAGAGAGAGAGAGGTAACCCACTTCATGCAGAAATAATGAGAAAAAAGCCTTTGAAGAAACGCAATTACCTACCCATATATGTTCTCCTCCTCCTCCACCTCCTCCTCCTCTTCCTCCTCCTCCTTCTCCTCCTCCTCCTCTTCATATTGACCATGCTCTTATCTCTCTCACCATGCCTCCTCTTTCTCCAGTGTTGTCATTTCTAATATTTTTCCTTTCCTCCCACCATACCTTCTTTCTTCCTCCACGCTGCAAGTCTTTCCTCATCCTCCCCAACACCTCTCTCTCTCTCTCTCTCTCTCTCTCTCTCTCTCTCTCTCTCTCTCTCTCTCTCTCTCTCTCTCTCTGGTGGACCTATACCCTCTTGTTTACCTCATACATCCTCGGCTTCTTTTGTTCTCCTCCTCCTCCTCCTCCTCCTCCTCCTCCTCCTCCTTCCGCCCTAAGTCTTCCCGCTCATCTTTTTCCTTTATCCTCCCAGGCCGGGAAGCATTATGATAAATAATGCGCAGAGAAAACACTCCCTTGGTGTTCTTGTTTGGTCTATTTTACTCTTGATTTGATTTTTGGGTATTACAATAAATGTGTCCGTGTGTGTGTGTGTGTGTGTGTGTGTGTGTGTGTGTGTGTGTGTTTCCATCTTGGTGTTAGGAGACAGAGGGAAGTCTTGTATGTTTGTTTGTGTTTTAGCTCCTTTGTTTTTTCATTCCTCCTCCTCCTCCTCCTCCTCCTCCTCCTTCTGCACTAATCCTCTGTCAACTTTTTTATCTCTCCACTTAGCATTTTTATCAGTGCTTGAATTAAAATGGAGACCAGTGTTTTTTTTTCTTTCTTTGTGTGTGTGTGTGTGTGTGTGTGTGTGTGTGTGTTTTATCTTCGTGCTCTAGTGTGGGATTTTGATTTGCTTTCGGGTGCGCTTTGCTGAAAGAGAGAAGAGGAGGAGGAGGAGGAGGAGGAGGAGGAGGAGGAGGAGGAGGAGGAGGAGGAGGAAGAAGAAGAGAAGGAGGAGGAGGAGGAAGGCAGCTTGAACAAGAGAGAGCAAATTCAAAGGAGAAATGAGATAAAGAAAAGAATGGGTACTAGAGAGAGAGAGAGAGAGAGAGAGAGAGAGAGAGAGAGAGAGAGAGAGAGAGAGAGAGAGAGATTGCGTCCTGATTGACTAACTGACTGAAAGAGAGTGAGTGAGGTGCGTTGGAAGACGGTGCAAAGTTGTTTAATTAGTTTTGTTAGGTAAGCTTAGTTAGGCGAGCTGGAAGGCGGGTTTAGAGAAGGGAGGGACGAAAAGTACTGATATCTCGACGCTCGTGTGTGTGTGTGTGTGTGTGTGTGTGTGTGTGTGTGTGTGTGTGTGTGTGTGTGTGTTTAGGGTATGTTGCAGCAAACTTTGGATTTCGTGTTGGCTTTTCAAAGTGGAAGGAAATGTGAGAAGGAAGAGGAGGAGGAGGAAGAGGAGGAGGACAAGGAAAATGAGGAGGAAAGGAGAAAGAGGACTGTAAAAATACATAGGAAAGAAAAGAAAATGTGAAAAAATAATAGAGAATAATGGATGGAAGCGGCGGCCTCTGTGATAATGAAGCATCGTGTAGGTAGTGAAAATTACATGAACACACACACACACACACACACACACACACACACACACACACACACACACACACACACACACACACACACACACACACACACACACACACCACTACCACTCTCATAAGAACGCACCAAACGTTGCATTTCATTATATCCGGAAAAGCAGGAAAATAAAGAACGGAAGGGAGAGGAAGGGAAAGAGGAATATGGGAAAAGGAGGAGGAGGAGGAGGAGGAGAAGGAGAAGGAGGAAGTAACGCAAAGTCTGCCGGATGATAATGAAGTTACCTGCTTTAGTATTCTACTCTACTCTACAGGTCTTCATTACCAGCATGAGAAGAGGGTGGGGAGGGAAAAAGTTAAGCTCCATCTCTTCCTCACACCACCGCCCCTAGCACACTCCAGGCGGGAAATACTAAGGGACGTACCACACTTAGGAACCTAACCACGAATATTTTTTTTTTATGTATATAGTAAAGAAGAACGTCGGTAATTCATGTTTCCGGCAGTAGATGATGTTAAAATTGTGCCTAATTACCCTACCTGTGCCGCCAACGGGAAACATAACCTAACCTAACCTAACCTAACCTAATCTAACCCAACCTAACGTAACCTGACCTAACCTAACCTATCTTACCCTAACCCAGCGTAACTTAACGTAATCTAACCTAATTTAACTTTACCCAACGTAACCTAACCTAACCTAACTTGACCTAACCTGAACCGTCACTGGAAAATATAAAGGAAATGTGAGAGTGAAGTGACCTTGAGGACCTTGGTACGTCTCTCCGGGAATTACGGAAACATTTCAACTGGTGACTTTCTTGTGTCTGTTTCGAAGATGACGAAGACGAAGACCAGGAGGAGAAAGAAGTGATGGAGGAGGAGGAGAAGGAGGAGGAGGAGGAGGAGGAGGAGGAGGAGGAGGAGGAAGAGGAGGAGGAGTGTCTGGGCTTGACAAATATACCAATACCTCCTTTCTCTTGATATTCCACCTCCACGTGTCTCCTGGGGGTGGAGGAGGAGGGAGGGCAGGGGAGGAGGAGGAGGAGGACGCTGGGAAGATCCACCGGAGTGGTAAAGCGAGATTGGAGAAGAGAGAGAGAGAGAGAGAGAGAGAGAGAGAGAGAGAGAGAGAGAGAGAGAGAGAGAGAGAGAGAGAGAGAGAGAGAGAGAGAGAGAGAGAGAGAGAGAGAGAGAGAGAGAGAAGGGGGGAGGAGAACTGTGGTGTTGTTGGAGAAAAAAAGGAGAGAGAGAGAGAGAGAGAGAGAGAGAGAGAGAGAGAGAGAGAGAGAGAGAGAGAGAGAGAGAGAGAGAGAGAGAGAGAGAGAGTGTTGGAGAGATTGGTGGAGTGATGAGGTGAGGGAGGAGGGAAGGGAAGGAATAAGGGTTGTGGAGATGATGGAAGGAAGGGAGGTGGAGTGGGAGGGCGTGGTTAGGGAAAGACGGAGAGACTCTAAGAATTTATTGATGAGAGGGAGGGTCATAGGTGAGGAGGAGGAGGAGGAGGAGGAGGAGGAAGAGGAGGAGAGAAGGAAGAAAGTCAGGACATAAAGAAAGGAGAACCACGAGGCTAAATCTCTAAATCCATTTTAAACTAATTGTTGAAAGGTGAGATGGAGAAGAGGAGGAGGAGGAGGAGGAAGAGGA
>NC_087157.1:31780615-31808115 GCF_035594125.1 Scylla paramamosain
GCAATGCCTTCGCCCAAATATAGAAACTTTACCCCCAGTAAAAGTGTTCACCATTTACGACTCTCTTGCCTTCTGCTGAGCCTTTATCTTTACGAGCGTTCATCAGTTTGCCCCTTGTCATATTCAGTCTTACCTTCACCTTCTTCCTGTCTTTTTCTCTCTCTTTCCCTTCATATTTCTCGGCTCAGTGTAACGAGATATTTGCATTTTTTTTTCTATTTGTTTTTCTTGTCATCTCTCGTGGTTCTGTCGCCCATAAAGTAATTTTAACTTGCATTACGTTTTGCTGCAGCAGACTCACTCGTTATGTTGTTAATATCGAATCAACAGGAAGCTTTGAAAAGGAAGGTTTTATAGATTCTTAGATACGGATAGGTGTCTTTGGAATAAAAAATGCTATAACCCGGTATAAGGAATGCATGGAAGAAAAAAAAATGAAAACTAGTGAACTATTTTGACTGTTTAGGAAAGTTTTTTTATCTATTTTATAACTTATTTATCTATTTACTTATTTATTATTATTATTATTTTATCATTTTTTTTTAACAGGGCTAGGTACGTATGATATACACAGGGGCTGCCACGTGTACTGCAGGTCTGGTGGCTTCTTGCTGCTTCCCATACATTCTCTTGTCACACACAGTACTCCTTGCTAGTCATCTGATCCTCTCCGTGCCTCACCTCTGTCAGTGATGCTAATGGCGGCGTCCTGTACCTTTATGCTACCAAATATTTACTCCACCATTCGTTACTTAAATGCGTGGCTGAACTGGTAAGGTGTTTAGGTGGTCTCAGTTTATATTCTCTCGGACCCTGATACGCCTGCCACCCGCACTGATTTATAAGTATTGTTATACACATTTTCTAAGTCTATAAATGACATAAATCTTTCCTCCCGCGGGTAATGTTCCACACAGCAGCTAACGCCCAAAGACTTGATCAATACAAACAGCCTGCGTGGCCCAATAAACCACCCTGAGTATACCCTGTGGTTCATCTCATCTCCTGTGTTTCCTTCTTCCTCTTCTTAATGTCATGATACTTCTCCTTCTCCCTCTTTCTTCTGTATACTCAAGTTAATAAACTCTGCACTTCTTTCCTACTTTTCTCCTTGCACTCATTTAATTAATTTCTTTTCGTTTATTCATTCTTCCATTTCGTTATCTCTTCCTTTATAGTTTCCACAATACATGCCTGCTGTCATTTTTGAGTACGTTCGCCTCATCCCAGTACGCGCTACAGACAGCCAGGCAGACACCTCACCACAGCCACCTCACCACAGCCACGCACCACCCAGCCACCTCACCACATCCACTCACTCACCACCCAGTCACCTCACCACATCCACTCACTCACCTCCCAGTCACCTCACCACAGTCACCTCATCACAGCCATCCAGCCATCTCACCACAGCCATCCAACCAGCTCACCACCACAACTAGTCAACCACTTCACCACCCAGGCAGCTCACCACAGCCTCTCACTCCCCTTTATGTGGTAATATTAGTGCACAAGTAATCCCGCTCCGACTATTCCATCCATATTTTTCCTCAGAAGCTTTTAAAACTTCACTCGTTAATATATATATTTTTTTCTTGTAGCATATTTCATCCCACATCTACCCAATCAATTAATTACTGCGCTGATTTTCTTTGTCTTTTTTTTTGTATCCTCCCTTCACGTGTAGTTTTTTTTTTTTCACTGCATTATTTTATTTTTAGTTTTAGTACCCTGCATCTTTTGTACCCAATCAAACCACTGCTATTTTTTTTATTTTATTTTTTATTTTTGTTCATCTCGCTTCACTTTCATTTCGCTCTGACGCTGTTTGAATCAACCTCTTGTGTTAGTAATGTGATTCTGTCGGCGTTGTTTATTTACGCACTTTCAAATATTAATCTTACTTTCCCCCAGGATATTCACCACATTCAGGTCACTTTTGATCTCTTATTTGCCTCTTCATCTGTCCTCTCTCTCTCTTCCTCAAACTTACTTTTTTTTTATTCCTTACCATTTTCTACCTTTTCCTCTTTCTCTTTCAATTTCATGACGCTCCTATTTCTTTTTTTTCTTCTTCTTCTTTCAGTGCTCTGCTAAGTTTATCTCCTCCTTTGACATTTTCCACTTGTCTCTCAGTTCGCTCTTTTCACTTTTCTCCTTCGTAACTAGACTGTTCTCTTACTCTTTCTTTTCGCTTTTCTTCTTCTCCGTCCTACATTTCTTCTTATCTAATTCCCAAACCTTATTACTTTCTTCATTCAACTTTCTGTACGTTTTCTTCGTTTTCTTTTCGAGACATCGCAGCGCACTCAAACACTCCCAGCTGCCGAGTGGTTATGCCTCTTGCTTCTTTAATTTAACGTAGTCATGTCTGTTAGTCCCACTTTTTTTTGTCGTTGATCCATATGCAGTCTCAGTTCCCCAGTATACCGCTCTCTCTCTCTCTCTCTCTCTCTCTCTCTCTCTCTCTCTCTCTCTCTCTCTCTCTCTCTCTCTCTCTCTCTCTCTCTCTCTCTCTCTCTCTCTCTCTCTCTCTAATATACCGTCGCTTACATAAACAAACCTCTAGAGTAATTTCTTCTACTTTTCGGAAGATGAAGATAAAAACCCTCATTTTCCTCACTTTTATAATACAGGAGAAGACAGCGGCGAATTCTGACCCACTTACGCATGAGACATCACAAGGAAAACTGTACCAATACGTGCCTTGTGTGATAATCAGTGTACCTAAGCCAAAAAATAAAGGAATCGCAGAAAAAAATCTCTTAGTTATATCTACGAGAGCGATGGTGTAGTAACGTCTTGCAGCTTCACTTATTTTCCCGTTTCTTTTTCTTTATGTCCTTGTCTTTCACTTGTCAGGCTGGTGTTCGCGCTGCTCTCTGATTGCTCTAGGTTGTCAGTGATGAGCGAGCCGCTGGTGTCCTGCCAGAGCCCGGGGATGGAAGGGCCGTGGCGTGTGAAAGGTCTGAGCTGTGTATGGATTGGAACTGTACGCTCTCACCGGGAGGGTAATAGAAGCGATCACGAGTCCCTGGGTCTTATGTGAGATGAAGAGAGAGAGAGAGAGAGAGAGAGAGAGAGAGAGAGAGAGAGGGGAATAGGTAGATATTTCATAGAGCACAGTTATAAATCACATAATACAATAGATAACCATATGAACCTAACCTCACCACACCAACTTCACGTGCATACATATTTACATTCACAAAGTATATGTAATTATCATACCTGTAGTCCTTAAAACCTCGTACACTGGCAAGAAATAAATGACACACACACACACACACACACACACACACACACACACACACACACACACACACACACACACACACACACACACATACACATTCACTTGTACACATCATTCTGAAACTCCAAAAATATTCCCATAACAAATTCTTCACCTTTATTTTCTCATCCATTTCACGTGCAAAAAAAATCTTGATATGTCCTTTTCTTCCTCTTCAGCTTTATTTTCTCATCCATTTCACGTGCAAAAAAAATCTTGATATGCCCTTGTCTCACCTGCACACATTTAAATTACGCATTATAATCACTCCATCCTCCTCACACGTCATCCCGTCCTCCTCACACCTTCCTAGATACTAAAATGTTCCCTTAACCACATCCATAAACCTGCCTCGTCAACCCCTTCACTCCCAGAACCATGTAAACTAACAATAGCAATTCACCTTTTAAATATTACCTTTCTCATCAGACTTAAGTTTACCCTTCTTCCCTCTCCCTCTCTCTCTCTCTCTCTCTCTCTCTCTCTCTCTCTCTCTCCTTCCCATAACTTCCCGCGGTAATAGCGACGCCACGCACGTTGGGAGGGAAGGCCTGGGGATGAATGGGTGTGTAGGGAATGTAGTAAGGGTGATAGTATTGAAGTTATCTGCAAAACACACACACACACACACACACTCTCTCTCTCTCTCTCTCTCTCTCTCTCTCTCTCTCTCTCTCTCTCTCTCTCTCTCTCTCTCTCTCTCTCTCTCTCTCTCTCTCTCTCTCTCTCTCTCTCTCTCTCTCTCATACATGCCGAGTGTGTAAGGGGAATTCATCATCATCATTACCTCATTCTCCACAATGCTGAAACATTTTTTTCTTATTTAAATGAGAAAATGAGAATGGGAGCGTGGGAACTTTGTAAAGGCCAGAATGGAGCGCCTTGTTAAAAAGTTTGTGAACCACTGAGCTGGCTACCCCGCCCCCTGTCACTCCCTCCTCCTCTCTCTTCCCCTCTCCTCTTTCCCCTCCCCCTCTCCCCTCTCTCTCTCTCCCTCTCTTCCTCGCATTCTCGTAAGACATTCTTGATTCGTCTTCCTTTAAACCTATACCACCGTGCCTTTCCCTCTATTTCCTTATCAATATCCAGTTTAGTGTCTGGGGAAGTAGGAATATTCACATTTCTCACGCACCATTTCCAGTATTTCAAAGTTTCTTATTCTCTGGAGGCGCTCTTGATTCCCTCTCCTTTAAAACTATACCACCGAACCTTTCTTTCCCTTTCCTCACCGTTATTCAGTTTAGTGCCGAAGGAAATTGGAATATTCGCATTTCTCACACACAATTTCCCGTATTTCAAACTTCTTATCCCCCTAATTACATCCCCGCACTTTCCAACACCCGAGGCGAAGACGTCAGAAGTTTGCTATCCCTCAACATTTTCTGCTTCCTTCTCTTGCTTTGGTCTTTTGTGCTGGATATTGTAATGTAATGGCTCTATCACTGTTCATGTATGGGAATAGAAAAGTGTGTGTGTGTGTGTGTGTGTGTGTGTGTGTGTGTGTGTGTGTGTGTGTGTGTGTGTGTGTGTGCGCGCTTCTATGTGGATGTACTGGATCTGTTGTATTCATGAAGGCAATGATGTAGATGGAAAGGAATTATTGGAGGAGAGGAGGAAGAGGAGGAGGAGGAGCAGGAGGAGGAGGAGGAGGAGGAGGAGGAGGAGGAGGAAAAGAAGAAGAAGAAGGAGAGATGAGATAGTAGTAGTGACAGTAGTAGTTGTTGTAGGAGGAATTCAAAGGAATACAAAGGAAAACCAAACAGCAACAGACCTTTTGGTTCTTGCAAGGCTGTTTGGTAACTACTTCTAACTAGCTACAGGGAAGAAAAGGACAGGACAGCATAGAAGAAGGCTCCTCCCTACCCACCACTACCTCCAGCTTGCGCTGGCATGGAAATAGTTGGGAAAAGTACCATGCAGTATGGAAAAACTGACAAG
This sequence comes from Scylla paramamosain, assembly GCF_035594125.1. Classification (NCBI taxonomy): domain Eukaryota; kingdom Metazoa; phylum Arthropoda; class Malacostraca; order Decapoda; family Portunidae; genus Scylla; species Scylla paramamosain. The sequence continues at coordinate 31,785,849 of NC_087157.1, forward strand.
AGGAGGAGGAGGAGGAGGAGGAGGAGGAGGAGGAGGAGGAGGAGGAGGAGGAGGAGGAGGAGGAGAAGAAGAAGAAGAAGAAGAAGAAGAAGAAGAAGAAGAAGAAGAAGAAGAAGAAGAAGAAGAAGAAGAAGAAGAAGAAGAAGAAGAAGAAGAAGAAGAAGAAGAAGAAGAAGAAGAAGAAGAAGAAGAAGAAGAACGAGGAGAGACGAGATAGTAGTAGTGACAGTAGTAGCAGTTGTAGGAGGAGGAGGAGGAGGAGGAGGAGGAGGAGGAGAAGAAGGAGAAGGAGAGACGAGACAGTAGTAGTGACATTAGTAGTTGTTGTTGTAGGAGGAGGAGGAGGAGGAGGAGGAGGAGGAGGAGGAGGAGGAGGAGGAGGAGGAGGAGGAGGAGGAGGAGGAGGAGGAGGAGGAGGAGGAGGAGGAAGAAGAGGAGGATGAGGATGCAGTGTTGAGGAGAAAGAGAATGAGGACGAGTCAAAAGAGGCAGCGTTGAGAATAAGAAGAGAAAATGGAGTAGTAATAATAATAAGAGGAGGAGGAAGAGGAAGAAGAGCAGGAGGAGGAGGAGGAAGAGGAAGAGGAAAAAGGAGATAGTATTAAGAATGAGAAGAGAAAATGGAGGAGCAGTAATAAGAATAGGAGAAGGGGGAGGAGAAGGAGGAGGAGGAGGAGGAGGAGGAGGAGGAAGAAGAGAAAGAGGAGGAAGAGGAGGAGGAAGCTGAAAATGTATATGGGTGGAGGAGGAGGAGAGGTAGAGGGAAAGGAGGAAAAGAAGGAGGCTTAAAATGCAGAGTGGCTGGAAAATGAGAGCAATAATTCTGTTGGTATTTCTAGATTACCCAGCAGCCTCGCCTCAGCACTGCCCTGCGCTGCGCCTCACACTGTCTGGCCGCCCCACCTGTCACGCCCTTCTGATCCCTCTGATATCCAATGCCGCCGTGTCCGAATCACCATGTATTCTCCCTTGCATCACTAAGGCTCACATTCAGAAGCGCCTTGTTCTCTCATCACGATAATTTTCAAAGGCCACATAGATGATTATCCGCGTTTCTCAAAAGTGTTTCTCCTGTAAATAATGTAGAAATCTTGTTAATCTGTCACTAGAACCATAAAAAAAAAACATCCTCAAAGACCCGTTTAGCTTTCTGAAAGTAGTAAGTGTGCAGCGTGGAAGCGTTTCAGAATACGAGTATGGTCCTAATTAAGGTTTCACACGCCTTCACGCCTTTGAGTGGCGGGCGAGGGGCGGCGTGAGGGCTGGCGGGGCCTCTCACCCACCCTGCCGTGATGATCAGCCCTGAGACAGCCACCCCGCCAGTCTGTTAGGGTGTATGAACCTTCATCCCTCCATTGATCAGTGTATTGCTTCTGTGTGTAAGTGATGTGATGCTTTTAACCTTCCTCAGTGACTTCTTTCATTCTGCGCTAAGCCGTGAAAACAACGAGAATGGAGGCGCTTTATTGCACTCAGAATATATTGCAGGCAACATATTTTCGGGTGAGGAACGACTGGCCGTAAAGAAGGAAGGAAGACTACGAAATATAATGCACGTGATATATTTGCATTGATTGAAATGAACTTAAAAGAAATTTTGTGTTGCATACAAAAAGAAGAAGAGGAAGATGACCTTACATATGCAGCGATAATTCATTTACGAGTATGTAGTATGTATTCTGATGTTCGGACACACGTGAGTCAGCTTGGCGTGTACATAGAGACATACACATATAATAATGATATGGCCTACACGCGGCAGTTCCTGTATAGATCATACCTGTTTACATCCACCTATTATCGTTACCTATGAATGGTCTTTCAAAGCCTCGCACAGTTGTTTCTGTACTAACAATCTGATTACTGAGTCTGTTTCAGTCATCTACCTTTGTATTTGAGAACCATCTTATTTTATCCCTTATTCTAATCTAACTTTATCAACCTTGCAGCCGTTAATTAGATCATAATAAATCATGTTAATTTAGTTTGTATCACCCTTGTTATATCCCTCATGCTTCTTAAATGCTTAACTGACCTCTATCTCATAGTAATACAAGGAACAGAACTGCTCAGTTCATTGACGTAAGTGAGGTCTGACCAATTCAGAGTATAACTTCGTAACTTTTAATTAAAGCGCTCCAAGCATTGAATTCTATTGAAAGATTAGCTTTATATCTGACCTTTATATTGTTTTCTCTGATGGAGATGTGAGTTAACGCTATTGCTGCTATTGACCTCTGCGATCATCTCCGTCTCACTAACCTTTGAACCTATGGCGTCCCTTGCCCCGGGACGCAGAAACGCGTGACATCCGTTTCCACAGATTGCCTTACTCCCAGGTGTCCTCAGGTACCCATTTTCATTTTTTCATAATTATTCCTATTATTTGCTGCTTCATTAACTATAATGAAGCAGGCACGACTTCCCCATCGTGAGCCCATGCTGTGAATATTTCATCAGCCAGTGTTTGTTTAAATTATCTCTAATGTTCGTCACAGTTATAGACTAAATTTCCCTACAGTTGAAGATTAACGTGAACTACAAACGGAAACTTTATTCGCTTGCCTCCACATTAACGTCACCTGTTCTGAATCTAATGACTCTCTAGGGATATTGACAAGCATGTTACTAATAATGTCCTTGCATTTGTTTGATACTTTCATCTTGTCCTGGTGATTTAAATTTTTTTTTGGTATATCTCCTGTTCCACTGTCTCCTTGATTATGAGAATGTCTGTTAGCTTATAATTCTTCTCTTAAAGCCTGTTCACTTTGCGTGCATCACTTGCATGCTTTCTTGATTGAAGAATTAATAAAAAAAAAAGTAATTTAGAACTTTACTTATCTCTTTCCCAAGACCAGCTTGTCATCATGAAGAAACATAATTGTTTTTAGTAAACTTCCTTTTGTAGTCCTAGGCAAATCTTTCCCATCCATATAGAAAAATATGTATATATTTTTGAAGCGTTCAGTGTGCTGTTTCCCTTTCCAGAATAAAAATCATTCATTAACGTGAGCCCATGAATTCACAATGGCGTTCTTTTGAGTGAGTGTCGTCAGCGAAACAAAGGGAAGCATTAGCCGGCGTGAAACACAAAGGTGAACTCGTAACGCCGCCACTTGCTGGTCTGGAAAACACTCGTTATTATAAAAACTTGGTTTATTTGATTAATTTTCAATAGCTTGTAAAATTGTGTTTGTAGGGAACGAAACGATGTTGTTCCCATTGTTTGGCGGACAAATTATCTGTTTAATTTACAAGGACAATGAAGAACAAACAATGCCATAGTGGGTTATAATGAAAAGGTCATAAAGAAAAGTCATATACGTACAGTAGAGGGCGTTTAGAATTTTCGTAACATGAATGAATTCGTGTGTGTGTGTGTGTGTGTGTGTGTGTGTGTATTTTAATGTTACGACCCGATTTGCATCTTTAGTTTTTTTTTTATGCATAAAGAATGCCTTCCAAAACAACAACAACAACAACAACAACAACAAAAGTGGGATAAACAAAAACCCCCCTAGTTTGCCTCTTCCCAGAATTAAAAAAAAAAAAAAAAACGGGACAAGATCACAGAAACGGAAGCCAGTTTAGCCTCGTATACATCCTTATAATTCTCTCTTAAAACATTTCATATCACAGAAAAAAAAAAAGGGCAAAAAAAGTTTCCAGAATAAAGTTCAACTGGACTGCCCCATTTGCCATCTGCCACGTGTCTTCATAGCAGTTGATCTTGAAGCCCTTATCCTTGCCCATGGCCGCAATGAAGGCCGCATCTCAACACCAGCTCAGAGGCATCAACACAGTCACACACAGTCACCGCCTCCCCACGCCAAGGCCACCACCACCGCCTTTGCCCGGCCTCGTAATCAATATCTCCTTGTTAGCGCTAGAAGTTTTCGCATTCATATCTTGTGTTTGAGTTTTAGAATGACCGCCTTTTTATTTAACTCACGTCTGGAAAAATGTTACCGAAGAAGACGAGAAAACCCAGCACCATTCGTTAGCGTTCCCTCACACACACTGCTAGTAAATGAACAGTCTACCTCGATATTGGTTCACACACACACACAAAAAAAAGGAAAAATATACAGATAAACAGCTGAATAAATAAAGAAATAAATATCTTACGAAATTTATGAGATAACAAGAACGTGGTAATTACACAGGTAAGAGAAAGAAGAAAGACAACCACAGATGGAGAGAGGAGACAAATAGAGACAGGGAAACAGACATCCCAGACAAACAAGCATAGAGAGAGAGAGAGAGAGAGAGAGAGAGAGAGAGAGAGGAGAGAGAGAGAGAGAGAGAGAGAGAGAGAGGAGAGAGAGAGAGAGAGAGAGAGAGAGAGAGAGAGAGAGAGAGAGAGAGAGAGAGAAAGGCAGGCAGATACAAAGGCAGAAAATTGAGGAACGAAAGATAGATAAAAAAAAAATAATAATATAGAAAGGAATAACAAATGGGCCAAATGATTTCCCGAAGGCATTAAATCGTCAAGAGTTTCGGCGGAGCAGTGTGTTGAGTGAAGACTACTAATGTGTGTGGCTCTCTCTCTCTCTCTCTCTCTCTCTCTCTCTCTCTCTCTCTCTCTCTCTCTCTCTCTCTCTCTCTCTCTCTCTCTCTCTCTCTCTCTCTCTCTCTCTCGGAATTAAATAAGTTGACTTTAACCTAAACGAGTCTTTACGAGTTACGACCTGTTTGGACAAGTGACCTTTCCCTTTTTCCCTTCCCCTCTCTCTGCCTCTTCCCACCTCTCCCTCTCTTCCTCTCTTCCTCGCTTCTTGTTCCTCCCCTCTTTCCCTCCCTCCCTCCCTCTCCTCCCTTCGAACAGTTGCATACGACAGTAGAAGTCAAGCAAAGTTTCCAATGGTGCCTTTACCTGTGTTTTATGTGGGAGAAGCAGGGTGTGTGGTGGGGAGGAGGAGGAGGAGGAGGAGGAGGCAGGGGTTGGGAGCGGGGTGACGGCTAAAGAAGTGAAAAGAAAGGGAAGGAAAAGTAAAAGAAAAAAAAGTTTGGACAGCAAGAGAGAGAGAGAGAGAGAGAGAGAGAGAGAGAGAGAGAGAGAGAGAGAGAGAGAGAGAGAGAGAGAGAGAGAGAGAATAATCGTGCTATAAGATCTTACCTCAAAATTCAAGTATTCAAGTATCAATGATCATTACAGATATACCTCTTTGTACTTTACCTTTCTCCCTCCCCACTGCATCCTCACCCCTTTCAGGTCTAGAGAGAGTGCAAGTTCCAAGCCTCGAACAAACACCAGTTACTAGACAGAAAAGAGTAGACAGACGTAACAGTAACGGATGAGTAACTAGTAATAATTTTCAACGTCTTTAGTACGCCAAATATCATAATACAGTTTTCATAAGTACATCCGGCATGAAATCAAACAAACGTCGTGGTACTGAAAGGGTTGAGTTATGAAATTAAAACGAGATTGACAGGTACACATAAACAAATAAGGGAAACTGCAGGAAGCCATCAGAACCACACTTGGCAATTACTGCAGTACACGTGGCAGTCTCTCATAACAGATCAAATAAGCGGGTATGTGCCATTTTAGACAACTTTAACATTATGCCAGGTAGGATAATCTCGTCCCAGTACACTGACTCACACATCACCTTCCACGTGCCAAGGTATAGAACAGGTGGTGCACGAGGACAGAGGCGTGATAGCTGTTGTTGTTCTTCATTGGTGCTAATCAGAGAGGGAGAGGGAGAGGGAGAGGGAGACCACCACGAATACCTCCATTAACCCTCAGGTCAGTCAGCGTGCATCATGTGGCATTACCTGTATTCATTCTTCGCATTCCCAGCTAAGGACTTTTCTCCGAGTGACGTTTTTAATCGTGCCTTGGACTCAGAGTTTGTCAGGGGTGTGCAAATTTGTCTAATTATACATTCCGGGGATTCCGCCACGCCGAAAAGTTGTTAAGCTAATGGCGCTGGTGATGGCTGGTCATTTTCCTTCGCCCTCCTTTCATAATGTGGCGACGCCCTTGAGCTCCTTTGTCCTGCAGTGCGGCGGGACGGGCGAGGCAAGGCAGGGATGTGTTTGATCATTCCCCTGGAGAGTTTCGCTATTTCCTTCCTTCCTCATCTCATTAATTACTTTCAGGTGGAGTGAGGCGCCGACCCTGAGCCGCGGGGCCATCACGGTATTGCTCGAGTGTTTAGTTTTTTTTTTGCTCTTCTTTTTATTTGATTTCACTCTTTTATGCAGCATCCGGCGTCGTTAATGCGGGTCGCGTCGTGGTGGTGGTGGTGGTGGTGGTGGTGGCGGCGGCGGCGGTGGTGGTGGTGGCGGTTGCTTCATTACCTGAGTTGAAGATAAACACAGACAAACTATTTGATAAGCGCTTGATGTGCTTTTATTACGCCATTAAATTAGCCTTGGAGCTTCCTGGCGGTGGTGGTGGTGGCGGTGATGGTGACGGCGACTCTCTCTCTCTCTCTCTCTCTCTCTCTCTCTCTCTCTCTCTCTCTCTCTCTCTCTCTCTCTCTCTCTCTCTCTCTCTGGGTTAAAGCACGAGTATGAATGTTTTTGTTTTACGTGTTTATTATTTCGTTTATTTGTTTGTTCGTGTGTGTGTGTGTGTGTGTGTGTGTGTGTGTGTGTGTGTGTGACGGAGTTGTATGAATAACACCAGTAAGAGAGGCGTTGGGAGGGCATGTGGCGCACACAGGTGAGGGACGCCCGCCAGCAGCAGCAGCAGCAGGGCTGGGCGTCATTCAGGGAGGCGTCGAAGTGATGCATTGCCTCCATTGAACTGAAGCAAGAAAAAAAGAAAAAAAAGTGAAGTGTTGCCTGGAAGCATTGGCCAGTACTGCTTACCCGTCTCTTTTTTTTTTTCTTTTTCTCATTCTTGTCATACTGTTAGACCCTAGCATCTTTCTATTCGTATATCTTTCCACGTAAAACATTTTCAGTGTCTTGAGTTTAGGACCAGAGGCAGCCGTGCGAGATGCCAGTGCGTTGTATGCTGTCTTTCTTCTGTGTTTACTGCAACTCAGTCACCACCTGAGACAGTTATTCATAAACCCTACTCAATAAACATGAATTATCTCTCATTAATTATCATGGTTAAGCGACAGGCAACAGCTTAATTAATGGCTCAAAATCCGAGTGGGGAGAGGTAATGAGTGAGTACCGCAGGCATCAGGTTTATAACGGTCATTACTTTTAATATACGTTAGTGATTTAGACCATGGAATTACTGGCTATATTACGGCATGAAGACAGCCAAGATAATCAAGCCAGATGCACTTGACCTACAGACATATATTGGTAAGGTGAAGGAAGAGACAGATCGATGGCAAACGCAGATTGTTATTAATAAATGCAAAATACTTAGCGTAGGTAAAGGAAATTCACATAAGAAGTAAACAACTAAGAGTGAAGCTTTGTTAAGATCAGAGCTTACCTTAGATATCCGCCAGAGTAAAGAACACATAAACACCACATATAAAATTAACAGCGTATTAGGATTCATGTTTAGGAATGTTAAAAGTAAAAGTCCCGAGTTTATAGAAGAAATATATTTGGCGTTGGTTGGACCTCACCAAGATTAATGTGCACTTTTAGTCTCCGTATTAAAAGAGGAACGTAGTCTGTTAGAGTCGGCACAGAGGAGGATAACTAAAAGGATACAAGGGAAGTGCTGTATCCCATATGAGAAGAAATTATAGCTATTAGATTTGCATTCGTTAGAGAAGCATAAAGTAAGAGGAGATCTGGTATTCAAGTGGTGTAATGGATGTAACAAGGGTGATGTAGCGAGATCTTTAGTGTTAGTAATCATGACTGGAGTAGAAGTTGTAAAGTTTGAAATAAAGAAATGGAAAGAAAATGGTTCTCCAATATATTTTTATATGACTAGATAGATTTATGGACAGGTGTAATGGGTGGATATTGATAAGTAGGTATATGTTATGTTTTATACGGAAACTGCCAGGTGTAGGGTTAGTGGCTTCTTACAGTTTCCCATATGTTCGTGTGTGTGTGTGTGTGTGTGTGTGTGTGTGTGTGTGTGTGTGTGTGTGTGTGTGTTGATATCTTAGAGTAAGGGGTCATAAGTCTTCTAACAGACTCCCGGATTCTCATTCACGAAGGTGTTTCGTTCTTCAAGTTAGCGCGTCATGATGTCATAGATGTCTATAAAACCTTTACATTTTTTTTTTTCTTTAGTTTTACATGTAGTGTAGCTGGAATTCGTTTTTGAATCATATTTTGCTTTCCATAACAATTTGTATCGAGTTATCAGTATATTTTCGCATGTACGTTGTCACCAATCCAATTTTCTTGGTACGTGTTATAATTTTATCTTTTTTCTCTCTCTCGTATGCCTTTCCAACATGATTTTATTTTGTTGCATAACAGGAGGCAGCTCGACATTGTCACAGCCAATCACTGGACGTGGCGCGGGGTTGCTGGGGCCTGAGAGCTTGTCTTTATCTCATGTTCTCTCTTAAGGTTTATCTTCCTGTCTCAGTTACACAAGGAAACAGCCGCTACCTGCCCCGCACACCAAGCCTCGGATGTTTCATACATACATAAAACATGGGATCTTCACTGTTTGCTTAAAATATGTCCGTGTGGCGGAAATTGTGTCCATTATGCGTGCTTGTGTGTGCACGTTGCGGGATAGCGAGAGAGAGAAAAAAATGAAAAAAATATTGTGTTAGGTCTCACAATAATGTTTGATGTACTTTAATACATGAAACATTAAAGAAAAAAATAAATAAATAACCAAATAAAGCATATTCATGAACTGCAAAATATATTAAAAGAATCCTGGAACGAAATCTTTAGTAGGTGATGGAATAATGATAAGAAAAATATATTATTGTGATAGGGATTGGAATAATCAGACAATGCCGGCACTGAAAGTCAACTTCCCCAACACTTCCTAAACTTTCACCTAAACTTTCATGTGGTGTTGTCGTCTTGTCTGTCAGATCTACTGCTGCTGCTGCTGCTGTTGCTGCTAGTTCCATGCGGGAGTCTGGTCTGCCCTGGCATTTCATAACCCTTACATGTGTTTGGATGACCTTCGAACATACCTTTATAAATTAATGAGCATAATGAGCATACGTGGCTGTTTGTTTCAAGAATTCTACTTTGACTGACCTTACAATAACTGACAGTTCAAATTCATGTTCTATTTTATTTTTTGTCATTTATTTTTTGTAACAATTATCGTTATCCCATTACTACTGCACAGATATTGTTATTGACATCCATTGCGAAGTCACACGGAAGTCGGTGATACATTAGCTCGTCTTGTTAGCGTGTGGTGCCTCGGGGAGCAAGCCGCCAGCAATGAATTCCCGCGTCCTGTAAGCCTCGGTCCCGGCTCCTGTTAGTCCATTTGTGTGCGGCAGGAAATCTCCAGATATTATGGTTTACACTGGTTAGGGTTACGCGACCTATTGTCACGCATTTCCACATCTGCTCCGCCAACTTGCACGTGTGGGCTGTGGACACGGCAGGAGTTGTAATGAGAGAGAGAGAGAGAGAGAGAGAGAGAGAGAGAGAGAGAGAGAGAGAGAGAGAGAGAGAGAGAGAGAGAGTCTGTGTGTTAAGTTAATTAATTTGTTGATTAATAATTAATTGCTATTATGACACATACATATACACAGATTTTCAGAAAGGTATTCTTAGTATAGCTGCTGTCCGTGGAGCTCACACACACACACACACACACACACACACACACACACACACACACACACGAACTTCATTAGTCAGTCGTCGGGTACATCGTGTTCTGACCTTGAAATAATGAAGAGTTTAATTTTTATATAGGTTCATTTTTGTTTGCTTTAATGATGTTTTTGCAAGGACATTATGTTAATTATATCTTTGTTACTCAGTGGAAGAAGACCTCGCCAATTATTAAAAGATATCATTGTAGTCATGACGTAAATCTATCCGGCTTGTAGTTTTTTTCTATATGTTTAATAGGATTATTTACAAACAGGGCAAAGCGTAAACGAGGCACAGCGTCCCTGTGGCGGCCTCCACACTGACAGTGACGAGCCGTGCACAAATAATGTTGTTCATCACTGGCGCGCATTGACCGTCCCGCCTCGATGCGCAAATCAATCAAAACAGTAATAATTCATATTTTTGTGTTCCATCGTAAGCTTTGGTGAAATCTGGCAATGATACGAAGTTTTTTGCCCTCCCTGTTTTTATACTCTGGTATTCAATAAAAGAAGGACTCTGTTTACAATATGCTTATAAGTACAGTATGCTTAAAATATTCCTTAATGTGTCTGCACCTCTCACCTTAATCAGTTTCAACAACGTGTCATGTTAAACACACAAGTGTTATACAAACAGTCACTGTCACGCCGAGGTAATGGACGGTTTGCACCATGTTCAAACACAATAGTAAATAATAGCAGCCTAGCACACATCATGGCTAGATATAGAAATGCGATGTACAGCCAGCAGTAAACAAGGCAGAGGCAGTAAGGCAGAGGCAGCAAGGCAGGGGCAGGTGGCGCGTGCCGTGATGCAGCACACGGGATAACACCTGTCCAGAGAATTAATTCTACTGTTAGATTTAGTTTTGATTATTTAGAGCTAAACCTTGGCTTAATTTAATACCTGTAATGAAGATATTCACAGAAAGAACCAGGTGAATATACAAGATTCACATTTGTTCCCACATTCTTTGGGATCTGGATGAGATGGAGAGACAGCTGAGCCATTGTTTTGCTGTCACTTGCCCCTCTAGTCAGCAGCACGCGGCCCCCTCAGCATCCCTGCGTCGCGGCAGCTTATGTATATTTATTTAGTCTCATACGTTTTATACTACAGTTTTTTATTTTTTATTTTTAGGCACCATTTTGTATTCATTTCCTGAAAACATGTGCTTATTGTCCATGAAAATGTGGGATATTTTAAATAAATTGTTTACGTCTTGCTGTGCGTCGGTCAGTCAGTGTGTTGGATATACAGGCTGTGTGAAGGCAACGAACCCAATATACTCCCTCCTCAGCCTCGCCACACCAATGTAACTAACATCCACAACAAGGTGCGGTGCCTCGCTTCCATTGTTGACAGAGTGGATGAGTTGTTATTGAGGTAAACATGCGCAGTACCAGAAGGACTGGAAGAAATTACATGATTATTGTAGTAACAAATTTATACGCTTATATCTCAATCTTTCATGCCCTTTGTGCCTCGGCCCGTGTGTGCTGCGGTGCTGCTCGGGTGAGGAACGTGGCGTCAAGTCGGCACTGATCCCTGGTGTCACACGCATACTGGAATGGTTACTGGCGCTTAGTCGTGGATCAGGAACTGTTTTTTGTGCACCCGGAACAAATATGAAGTTTCTTTTTTTTTATTTCATAATTATCTCCTTACCATATATATATATATATATATATATATATATATATATATATATATATATATATATATATATATATATATATATATATATATATATATATATATATATATATATATATATATATATATATATATATATACTGATAATTTCTCACTGGAAACTCTTGACAAGTAAAGAGGAATATAGAAAGATAAGAATCAGAAGAGATGTCGAGCACAAAGCAGGGCAGCTTAAGAGATTACCGCCACTATTGGAAACCCTTCCTTTGAGGCGTTCCCACTCGATTTCCTGGAAAAGTGTTTGCGTCAAGAGCGTGGTGGTGTTGAGCGAGTTAGCGGCTCGGAGCGAATAAAGGCATTGTCTGCACGGGTCTCTACACACCTGCGTTTGTCGTGCACTATTCTTGTCTGCTGCTATTCTTGTTATCCTGGAGTGTTCCTGTGTAGTTCAAAATGCTTGGTGAGCGTCCTGGTGGAATGAAGCACGCCAGGAACACGCCACACACTTCCAGGAGTACTCTCTGCCACACCCGCCACGCATGAAGAAAGGAACCTTCCGGACGCAGCGGCAATCCACTGCAGCGAAGAGAGTCGTCACCCTAACGCCCGTCAAAGACACAGAGTGTTACATACACCTGCCAGGTTGCCATCGCTATTAGGTGACAGCTCTTCTAGTTCTTTGTTTTGTAATTTGAGCTTGCTTTGTATCATATTTCAGAACAGTGTCCTCAATAGTTTTATGTCTTTTAGTCACATGTGGAGAAAAATCCTTAAACTTTCATCTCACAGTATTCACTCTGCCTGGCCTGACCTCGCCGTGTCCTGCGTGCCGCCACAACCCTCGTGCCTGGACGCGTCTCGTTGTTATTCCGCCTCACATTGTCTCATAAATTTTGCAGGAATCCTTGGATGCGCGTCTCTCGTGATTTATAGCTTCTTTCGCGATGCATCTTTGAGCTAAATTTAATATAAGCTTTTACGGTACTTCAGTTTGATATTTTCCGCTCCTTCCCTTCTCCTCCCGCCTCGTCCGTGTCCAGCAGCCCGTCACGGTCCTCCCAGGCGCCTCGCTGACCAGGGCAGGCCACACCGCCGTCAGTCTGCTGCACCTGTTGTAGAACTTACCACCTGCAGGCACAACACGTCCTTATCAACACTTACCTGGTTGCCATTCTTTCATTATCACTATTAATATCTACTGTCGTATAGTTAAGGGTCTCGTTGCGTTCTTCGTGATATAGTAGCACGCCTATGGGATGTCAATATGTCACTCAAGTTGTTTCATTTATTACAGACTTCAGTTCCTCTCTGTGTGTGGTACATAATAACTTGACATACAGTGATAATTACATAATTTATCAACTTTTTTCTGACAGGAGCAATTTATGTCGGTCACAGGACGACTTTGTGATATGCAGCGGAGTTTAATTACATGCAAATCACTCGCCAGTCTGTCTGCTTAATCAAATCCCCCAAAACAGCTGCATGGCGACCACCGCGCCGAGGTGTGTGTGGATTTTCACTTTGTCTTTGATAGCAGATGGTACTTTTTTGGCATCATATTTTAAAGTTCTGTTTTGGGACTGACATTTCCATTGGGGCTTTTTTTATGTCTTTTTTTTTTTTCTCACCAGATCCCCTCTTACATAAAAAAAAAAAAAAAAAAAATGGATGAGCTTGACCACTGGAGAAAACTATCACGACTCTTCCAAAATAGAACTGGCGAAGCATTTCAGGAAACTGCAATTAAACAGGATTTTTTTTTATATCATGTGTAGCCGTATGCCAGGGTGGCTGTCATATTAAAGAAGAATTATGGCATTATTTTTTTTTTTAATGGGAGCTTGATGAAATTGCTTCTCTCCACTCTTTAATCAGGTGGATGGTCTGTGTTGCGAGTGGATAAGCATGTACTCAGATTCGTTGAAAGTACTTTGTCAGAAATACAGAACATAAAATAAACTGAAGAACAAGAGTAAGAAAGGGAGGAGGAGGAGGAGGAGGAGGAGGAGGTAAAGCAAGGGAAGAGTGTGGTGGCGGTAAAGATTGTGGTGGCAGTACGTGGTTGTGGTAATGATGCCGATGGTGGTGGTGGTGATGATGGTGTGTGTGTGTGTGTGTGCGTGTGTGTTTGTGTGTGCAGCTTATGGAGTAGCGAAGGGAAGAATAAATAGAACTATGGTTGATATCGAGCAAGTATCTTTCATTTCTTTTACGTTATTTTTCCCACTCTTTTCCTTCATTGTCTCGTTTCTTCCACGATAAGTACATTAAGAAATAGAAGGAAAATACCAAAGGAGGAGTGGGAGGAAAGAAGGAAAAGGAGGAAAACACGAAAACAAACAAGAATGAAAATGGAAAAAAAGGAAAAGAAGTAAAAATACATTCTCTCCATTGCTTATTTTCATATTACTACAAAGCACGAGGTTATTAGTGAAAGAATAATAAGACGCTTTATGACCGTTTTCTCTTATGTCCGTGTGTTGTTCTCTTCAGTTGGAGGGTTAAATATTTAAAGAAAACGGCGTTAGGCTTGGAACTCCTGACCTGACGTAGTACCCCCAGACTTCCGCCGCACCATACTGGAGGCACCAGTATATTCTGCATCAAGTGAAATGTTCCGGTTAAAACAGAGGAGTGTAATTGTTTTTAGTTGTTGAAAATGTTGCTTTTGTTTTCGTATTTTATTTGCTTGTTTGTTTCTTGTTTGTTTACCTTCCTCTCTCCATGTTGTTCATCTGTTTGACATGGTTTGTTCACTATTATATTAGAATATTTAGATTTTATAATGCATCACTATAGGATCTTGTTATCATCACGTAGATAGTTCAGTCAATCAGTCAATCAATCATTCAACCAGTCAATCACACATTCAGTCAGTCAGTTAATGAACCACTCAATTCTTTACGTATGATTGACACTGCACTGGAAGATCATCCGGTCACAGTAGGAAGAACCCTCAACACCGTCTTAAGTAAAGTGTACGAAGAGGCTTATATCGTCACAGTGTAGGCTTACCACATCACACTGAGATTGGATGCGTCACACTTGAAAATACGAGACGTCACACTTCACTTTGTAATCTGGCGTAGGTACTCATCAGATTGGCCGCGTCGTCCTCCTGTAGCCGCGTCTCGTATTCCTCCAGCTACAAAAAGGAAGGGGAAGTTGGACGCCTAGAGGGAAGTGAAGATAAACATGGGATGCGTTGTGGAGGAGAGACTATGTAAAGTGCAAATACCGCAGGGAAGAGGATGACGGAGGGAGGGAGGGACGGGCGGAAGGAGAGAGGGAGGGCGGGAGGGTCAATACGCCCAAGGGGAGACAACAGAGGGAAGAGAGAATTGTGTCAAGGAAGCAAATATTCTCTGAGGATGGTGTGCGTTTTGCTTTTTCCCACTGTTCAATTTGTTGGACATGACAGAGTGGCGGTGGTCGTTGTGGTGGTCTTCGTCGTCATCTTTACCCTGGTGAGAGTTGAGCTGAAGAGGGTATTATAAGTGGCAGTGGTGGTGGTGGTGGAGGCGGCGGCAGGTGAAGGTCTGCCACTCAGCATAGGCGAGGATAATCACACAACCTTATATGGTTTTCACTATATCTTTATTGCGTGATCACAACAAGACTGTACAGCCGTTTATATACAGTAGGGGGAAGGGGCGGCCGTGGTGAGGGCGGGTGGTGGGGTGGGCGGGAGTGCAGGGCTCAGAGCAGGGGGTGACGCCGCGGCCAGGCTGGAGCAGGGGGCGGGAAGGTGAAAGGGAAGGGAATGAAGGAGTGTAATGTGTCAAATAATTAGGTGAGGACGATGGGCAGGCGTGAAGTGAGGTGAGTGGAAGCGAATGAGGTCAGGGAGATGAACCGACGTGACACGGACTGAGGTAAAGAGATATGCACCGGTAGCTGGGGGCGGCGAGGGGCGCCTTGGAGGGTGGGGCGTGACGGCAGTGGAGGACCAACTATTGAATATTGGATTAAAGTGAACTAGAAATGTTTCCGGTAATTTATATGCCGGAAACTTTCTGATATATTGTTGTTGTTTGCCCTCGTGATGAAGAGTGTGTGGAGGGTGGTGCGGGTGATGGTGGTGGTGGTGGTGGTGGTGGTGGTGGTGGTGGAAGTGGTGGAGATGAAGGGAAGGGGAAGCGTGGCCGCGGTCTCCCCCGGCATACATCCCGCCCACTCCCGGGTGCTGGGTGCTGGGTGGAGGCGGGCCGCCCACTGCCGCCTGAGCAGAGTGGGCGGCGGGCCGATGGCCGCCCCGGCATGCAGGGAGGGAGAGTATCACAAGAGCGGCGACACTTACCGGGGCTCGTAAAAAGAACACACAGGGAGGGGTAACAACGCCTCACACGTAAACATTGATTAAAGTCTCATAATGTTCCTCCTGGTCCTCCCGCCCTGGGATTTGTCTCTTCAGGGGTAAGGCCCCGGGCCCTCGCCGCTGCCTCAGCCTGGGACAGGGCGGAGAGGGACTGGGTTTAACGTTGTCCACGCCAACTGGCCGGTGCCCCCCGCGGAGCGTAAGAGCAGGGTGGTGCGGCAGACGGCGTGGGGCTGCGGGGCGGGGCGGGCTGTGTGGGGCGGGGCGGGTGACGCAGGGGTACTCAGCACCATCACGTAGTTAAGATCGAGAACACAACAGCTAAACAACATTTTGTAGTTAACAGATTCATGATAACAGACATAATACTAAAAGAAGTCATAGAGGCTACAGCCCTCCCGTCGGCGTGACCGGCGGGGGGCTGCAACGCCCTAAGACACTCTCCCCGCTGGCAGTGGGGAGCTTCAGTAATGAGCAGGGAAGTGCGGCCCAGCGTGTGTCGTCACACGAGGTGCTGCCTTCCTGGAGGCAAAACTCCCGGCGGGGTGCATGGTTCGTGGGCGCGGCGGTGTGGCCCGGTGGGTGGCTACCTCCGCCGGCCAGGCCACCAGACCGCCAGCAGCGCCGCGCCCAACGAACTTTCACAGGTACGTCGATTCGTCCAAGGCGGTCTTCTTTTTGAGGTTGCTATTTTCATTTTCATCATCGCTGCCACTCTCGTCTTCCTCCTCTATCTCGTCCTCTTCTTTCTCATACTCCCACTCGTACTCATACATCTCTTCCTCTTCCTCCTCCTCCTCCTCTTCATCTTCCAGATCACACTCCTCAACCACGCTGAGAGTCTCCCCGAGACTGGCGCCGCTGCTGCCAACCTCTGACGGAGCTCTCATGAACGAACCTCCCGTGAAGTGTTGTGGCAGAGCGGACGTTCTCTTGCCGCCGCCCTCAATGTCGGGAACCCCGTAGGGAGGTGCGTCTCCAGTTAGAGCAGCACCTCCCGCCGCCCCTAGGTGATTGACGTGTCTTCCACGCTGGGGGTCGTTACCGTCAGGGAGTCTCCATTCACATGCTGGCTGATGGTGGAGGGCGGCGGGGCGTGCACACTCGAGTGATTCACAGACAGCACTGACTGTGCCGTCTGCGAGCGTGAGGTGAACCGCATGCTGTGACCGTAGTTCTTGTTCTGCGACCCCTGCCGGAGGGGACTGTGAGTGAGATCCGCTCCCACCTTCCCTCCCCCGCGCCTTCCTTCCCCTTCCCTTCCTTTCCTTCGCCTCCCCTTCATGACAGTGTTTACTCTTTCACCCAAACTGACCCAATATGTTCCCTCCTACACCAGACTTATCTCCGGTCCCTCGCCTGCCTTTCCTTTCCGCCCCTTCTGGCGCACCCACGTAACTTTTCTTCAGAACACACACACACATACACACACACACACACACACACACACACACACACACACACACACACACACACACACACACACACACACACACACACACACACACACACACACACACACATAAACACACACACACACACACATAAACACACATATATACACACACACACATAAACACACACACACACACACACACACACACACACACACACACACACACACACACACACACACACACACACACACACACACACACACACACACACACATCAAAATCTCATCTTTCCTCCACCCTTACCCTCCATATCCTTCCACCCTCTGTTCCCTTACTCATCTCAGTCCCCCCTCCTATAGTGTACACTCTTTTCTTTTGTCCTTCCCTTCCACCTTGCTAACATGTTACACCATATTCCTTCTTCTATCCCACAGTTTTCATTAACCCTCTTTTTTTTTTTTTTATCATCGACCACCTATCTCTATTTCTCTCTCCCTTTCCCAGTCGTCCTGCTGCCTGCCTTCCCTCCTATCACCTCCTTCCCCTACACGATCCTTCTTCACCTTGACGGGTCCTGAGCCCTGGCGGACGTTCTTGTACGGCTGGAAGATGACGATGTACACCTTGGGGGAGAAGAGACAGCCCAGGGACACGGACGCGCTGATGCTCACACACATGCACATGGAGGCGAGCTGGATCTGTCAAGAGGTTAGGGGGAAAGGTGACTTTGGGGTTGTTCTCGTGGGAGTTTACGTTAGGTTGTCATCAGTGGAGGTCAGGGAGATAGGTCACTCAATTTTGGGGTTATTTTCATGGGAGGTCAGTCAGGGAGAGAGAGAGGTCACTTTGGGTTGGGGTTATTATGGAAGGTCAAGGGAAGGGATCAGTTTTGGTGTTATCGTTTTAGTGCCCGTGTTCTGAAACGCTCTGCTCTTTCACCACGACTATTTTCAAAGGTCACAGTGATGTCTAGCTGGGTTTCCAAGAGTGTTTCCCCTGTTAATGGTAGTGAAATTTTGTCTAATATGTCTAATATGCCTCTCGAACCGTGAAAATAACCTTTAAAAGCACGTAAAACTTCACCATGACCATTTTCAAAAGCCTCAGATTGCCGGGTGGTTCTCATGTTGATAATGTCGAATTCTTGTTAATCTGCCAATAGAACCGTAAAAAAAACACGCTGAAAACACTTCAGATAGAGCCATTTGAATGTGACAGAGGTGCGGAGCGGAAGTGTTTTAGCATAAGGTGATAGGAAGTTTAGGAAAAGTTTAGTCTAATATTCAGATACGAAGAGGCCAAAATTGAAGTCATCTTATTATTATTTTTTTTTTACCGAGTTGGTTTAAGGGGAGGTTGTTGTATGTTCAGGTAAGGAGAGATCAATATTGGGTCATCGATTCAGGAAGTTAAAGGAAGGATGTGTGATGATTAGACCCGTGGCCTACTTTGGATCACATTCTTTGTGAGTTTAGGAAAGTTTATGTATTTTCAAGCAATGAGAAGTGATTTATTTATTTATTTATTTCCAGGGAGTTAATTTTCATTACTTCTCATTATTTTCTCATAACCATTAACATGCTTTGAGATATAATTTCACGCTACAGTTTCTTAAATACGTACTTTGTACCCTGGAAAGAACAAAATGAACTTTCTATTTGTTTTTTTTTTTATGTCCTTCCAAATAATTGTTTTACGAAGGTTTGAATGTTAGGAAAGGATGACGGTAGCAGTAAACAAGTCAAGGAAAGTCTGTTTTTAATGCTCGGTGATGTGATAAAGGCGACCTGTAGTTATGGTGAGTAGTGTCAAGGGATTATAGTTATAAGAAAGGGTGCTTAAGGCGTAGGAGCAGCACCAGCAGTGAAGGGTTGCTCAAGATAGAGGCTGTGAGTATGAGGGAAAGAGAGGGTTATGAGGCGGTGGTTATGGTAATGAGGGGGACTGATAAGCGGTGTACGGAGCCTTATGATGATGCACGAGGCAGAGGATGTAGGTGCTCATGTAAGGGAGAAAGTTTTAGTAGATTGTAAACGGTAGTGAAGGAGGAGTGGGCAGAGAACGAAATACAAATAGTTGACAGCTACACACACACACACACACACACACACACTTTCTAGCTTGTATTTTTTCCCCATGGGCTCCTGTCTTTCCAGCCTCCCGTCCCTTTTGCATCTCCGCCCAGCACGCCTTGTCTTTCTGGCCCAATAAAAAAAAAAGGAGGACGAGAGGGAGGCTGCCTGATGAGAGAGAGAGGGAGAGGGAGAATGGAAGAGGTGGGAAGAAGGAAGGAGGCAGGCAGGGAGGGAGGGAGGGAGGGAAGGGTAAAGGAGGGCATCGCTTTTGTCCCGCAGTAATTACGCGATAAGGTCCAGTGGGCTAGATGAGACCTTTATAAAGCCCGCGGAGGGAGGGGAGGCGGGAGGGGAGGGGGAGGGGAGCTCACGGCAATAAATACAGTAATTACGAGAAGATGCGATAGTGTGGAGGTAATTGTGTAGAATACGAGTACTTTGTGCCACTGAAGATCAATGGAAAGCTTTGAGGTTGAAACAGTTACATCACGTCACGAGGGAGGGATTGGCGATGATGTTAGTATTGAACACCGTGCCTTTGTAAATAATTGAGAGTAAATACATGTTTGTGATGCGATCCCTAGCCGTGAACTATTGCCAGAATAATGACTAAAGTTGAACTTGCTCCAGAACAACAGGTGTTTCATGCGATGCTCTTGGAAACGTATGATAATTGCCATTTAGTGAGTAAAGACAGATTCATTATATGCTTGCGAATAACAAGAGGTAGTTAGTATAATTTCAGCAACGATGATTATAGATAATTAGCAAACTTTCCATTAAAACTCTTAATTAGAATATAAGTTTTAGATAAAAAAAAAAGGCGAGACACCGCTGCGAATTTTAAAACTAAGATTGAAAGCAAGTGAAGCGAGAAGCCGAGAGAAAAGAGGAAAGAAAAAAAATCATCAGACAAACGAACTCAGCTTACACTGACGCGGAAAGTCCCGAAGATTCCTTCCTAACGAACCAAAAGCGGAGAGAGAGAGAGAGAGAGAGAGAGAGAGAGAGAGAGAGAGAGAGAGAGAGAGAGAGAGAGAGAGAGACTCCTCTTTGCAATGAATCACAGCTGAACCAGAGTGAACCACGTGTGACCTTTAGTACACTGCGGTCCACAGCTGAAGAGACACAACGAATTCTGAATCCTAAACTAAACCTCAATATCGGAAGGCTTAAACCACACGGTGATTCAAGCCAAATATTTACTCACACCGAGCCTAATGGAACGCGTTAATCCATTTCATTCCGGAGAGCTTCCCAGAGAGCCTCGCCCATAACGAGGCTCACCAGTTTTGTCCCAATATTCGAATTCGTTGACCTGTGACGTCTCGGGTTTGCAGTGTGTGTGCGCGTATGCATGTATTATATGTATATATGTACACACACACACACACACACACACACACACACACACACACACACACACACACACACACACACACACAACTGCCTATCTGCCTGTGAAAGAGAATATTTACACACATTTTAGTGTGTGTGTGTGTGTGTGTGTGTGTGTGTGTGTGTGTGTGTGTGTGTGTGTGTGTGTGTGTCTGTCTGTCTGTCTGTCTGTCTGTCTGTCTGTCTGTCTGTCTGTCTGTCTGTCTGTCTGTCTGTCTGTCTGTCTGTCTGTCTGTCTGTGAGGGAGAGAGAGAGAGAGAGAGAGAGAGAGAGAGAGAGAGAGAGAGAGAGAGAGAGAGAGAGAGAGAGAGAGATATTGTCGGTGATAGTGTGAAGGAGAAAATAAAGATGAACGAACCAAACTTTTGTTGTCACTGTTGTGCGCCGCTGTGAGCTGTTTTGTTGCTGATGAACATTCAGTGAGAGAGTTCGGGACACATGCACGCTGTTTTTTTTTTTTTTTTTTTTTCAAATACACAACTGTTAGGATTCACATTGGGAAGGAAATGAAAAGAGAGAAACACACACACACACACACACACACACACACACACACACACACACACACACACACACACACACACACCTCCACATCGCTACACGGAAACCAGAGACAGACGCACAAAAAAACAAAAAAACTCACAGCTCCGACAACACACGAAGGACAGACAAATCAACACGGAGGTAATAAAAGATCGCAAAATAGAAAGCAGCACGTGCGTAGGGGATATTATTGGCTGCTGTTTTCATTGCCGTCCTCGTGGGAGAGATCGAGAGGCTTATAAGGTGGTCAAGGGCCACAACACGCCGAGGGACACCTGGTCACCCTACTCTGGGTAAGGTGGCCCCTTCCCCCTCAACACTGCAACCCACTCTCCTTCCTTTCTCTCTCTCTCTCTCTCTCTCTCTCTCTCTCTCTCTCTCTCTCTCTCTCTCTCTCTCTCTCTCTCTCTCTCTCTCTCTCTCTCTCTCTCTCTCTCTCTCTCTCTCTCTCTCTCTCTCTCTCTCGTTGCCCTCACGACCGCTGTTCACTTGACCGTCCGGGGATCGATGTCTGTGCCGTCTATGAGCTCCGGGCTTCAGGAAAAGACTCTCTCTCTCTCTCTCTCTCTCTCTCTCTCTCTCTCTCTCTCTCTCTCTCTCTCTCTCTCTCTCTCTCTCTCTCTCTCTCTCTCATTTCAACTCGTTATCTGTCTCTCCCTCATTATTTGTTTTCTCTCCCTCATCCCAACCAATAATCACGTTCTCCATCATTGCTTCATCTGTCCTTCATTATCTCTCTCTTCTTCATCCCTCTTCTATCCTGTTTCATTGCTGTTCCTTTCCTTTTTTCTTATTTATTTGATTTATTCGCTGTTAATCTCTTCCATTTCTTTCATTTGTCATCATATTTGCTTCTTTACCTTTTGTGTCTGTTGTGTCTTTCTTCTTCTTCTTCTTCTTCTTCTTCTTCTTCTTCTTCTTCTTCTTCTTCTTCTTCTTCTTCTTCTTCTTCTTCTTCTTCTTCTTCTTCTTCTTCTTCTTCTTCTTCTTCTTCTTCTTCTTCTTCTTCTTCTTCTTCTTCTTCTTCTTCTTCTTCTTCTTCTTCTTCTTCTTCTTCTTCTTCTTCTTCTTCTTCTTCTTCTTCTTCTTCTTCTTCTTCTTCTTCTTCTTCTTCTTCTTCTTCTTCTTCTTCTTCTTCTTCTTCTTCTTCTTCTTCTTCTTCTTCT
>NC_087157.1:31813115-31820615 GCF_035594125.1 Scylla paramamosain
TATATATATATATATATAAAATGCATGTTATATTACTCCTTTTATTTTTTATCTTTGCGGGGTAAGTTTCAAAGGTTACGATATTTAGAGAAGCTTTAGAGGAAATAAATTTGGTAAGTTGCAGTTTCGTGTGGAGTAACGCTAGGCACACACAAGCCCTGCCAGCCACAGGTGTGGTGTGACGCACCTTGCTGGTCAACACTTGTACACGCACTTGCATCGTTAATTAATGGGAAGTAATTGCTGATAATGTGACGTCGTGGTATGCGTTGGAATTCAAATTAGATGGGAAACGGAGGAAATATACTGGAGATGAAACTCAAAATAAAATAAAAATTACCGACACCACCATCATTACTGCCACCGCCACCTTCACCACCACCACCACCACCACCCCCACCACCACCACCACCACCGCCACCACCAATGCCGCAGCAAGACCAAATTGAACATCAGATGGTCGAATAATTTTCAGTTTTAAAATACTGTTGATGCCTTTACGTAGCAAGGAATGATGGCGATACACTTTTGGTGGGCGCGACACTCTTGAAGCTCCATAATACCGTTGTGGTGGCTGGCCTTCTCTCTTCACATTTACTTACTTTTCTCTGTGAAATGTTAAAGTGTCGTACGCTTCCCTGCTTCTTCATCGTGTTACTTCTTACCTGTAGTTTTCATCAAATAAATAGATCAAAATTAAAGGAAAAGACGATACATTACACTTTTCCTCCATGTTTCCTTCTGCACGCCTTTCCATAACAGTGTTGTACGTGATGTTGTTTTCTTAATGGTGTCCCTTCCCACCTACACTTTTCCAAAACAAATAAAGACGAAGGAAGAAGACCTTACAATACACTTTTTTTCCCGTTTCTTTAACCAAGCCTCTCCATTTTCTGAGCAGCAAATTTCCTCCGTCAACATAAGGTTCAGAGGGCGACGCTCGAGCCCCACCACTCCTCTCTCCTGACGTGGTTGAAAATTACTTAAAATTTCTGAATTCCTCGTGTAAACCTGTCTCGCTGCCACCCTGTTGTTTTTAGGTGATTACTCAGGTGTGGAGCGCAGGTGTGTGGGCCAGGGAGGGGGAGGGGGAGGAGGAGGAGGAGAAGGAGGAGGAAGAGGAGAAGAATCACCAGGACAAGAAACAAAACAAGTGGAAAAAGAAGGAAAAGGAGGAGCAAGAGGAGCAAGACGAGAAGGAGGAGGAGGAGGATAACTGGAAGAAGCAGGAAATGAAGAAGAAGCAGAACGAAGAGGCGGCGGAACTATAAGAAGAAGAAGACGAAGAGGAAGAGGAGAAGAGCGAAGACAAGGACAAAGAGCAAAATAAAATAGAGGAAATAACAACGAAAAAAATCAAACAAAAAAAAACTTCGAAATTACATCAAAACTAGAAACAAAAATGACAAACGACAAGAATGCGCAAGAGGAAAGGAAGAAAGAAAACGGAGCAACATAGTTAGAAAGGAGAAGGAGGAGGAGGAGGAGAAAAGAAGAAGCTGCTATAGGTTGCGTGCAAGTACTCATTAATAGAATTGAGGGAAAGGTTCCGTTGTGGTTTGAGGGAGAAGGCGAGGCGAGAACTGTGGTGTGTGGTGACTGGCAACCATTCGTGGCGAGGCGTAACAAGGAGGAGAGAAGCGACGGGAGAAGCGAGAGAATGGGGGATGGAGACTGGAAGGTGGAAAAATAAGAAAAGGACGGAGGAAACAGGTGGGGAGCCAGGTGCGTGATGGCGGGCAGGGTTTGGGGAAAGGGAAGGGTATGATAAATGTAGAACAAGAAAAGGCGTGGGGAAATATTGCCAGGGAAAAAAATGGTGACTATAATATTGGTAAAGGTGCGGCTATGGGGTGTGTTTGTGATTCGCCCTCTTGTGTTTAATGAGGTGGTTGGGGTTGTGGTGGTTGGGGTTGTGGTGGTGGTGGTTGTAATATAATATGTTTTCGTTGTTTTCTCGCTGTTTCTGGAATTCTTGCTAATATTCGTCCAAATACATTTTTAAAAACCATGTCATTAGGTACAGAAATTTAACGTTATCGTAACACAAAAATGACAATCGTAAAAGTAATATCAACAGCAGCAACAACAATAATAATAATAATAATAATAATAATAATAATAATAATAATAATAATAATAATAATAATAATAATAATGACAATAATAGTAACAACAACAACAACAACAACAACAACCACTTACCGGAACAAATGACAATTTGGGAGCGCGGCGAGGTGTACGAGGGACGCTTGATGGACTTGATGCCGCGGTTGAATATCCTGGAGATGCGGTTAGTCTTGGTGAAGATGGCCGAGTAGCAGATGCAGAGGCCCAGGCCGAGCCCTATCCGCAGCAGCGCGCAGGTGGGAGGGGAGGGGGGCGCCAGGATCACGAAAGTCATGAGATAGCAGAGTGCGATGCCTGACAGCAGGACGTAGCAAAGCTCTCGCCCGCTGGCCATGATGACAGGCGTCGTGTTGAACCGGATGAACGTCAGCGTGGTGAGCAGCGTGCACAGGAGACCCAGGGAGCTGCGTGCGTGAGAGAGAGAGAGAGAGAGAGAGAGAGAGAGAGAGAGAGAGAGAGAGAGAGAGAGAGAGAGAGAGAGAGAGAGAGAGAGAGAATATTTGTGAGGCTAGTTGCGTGGCGAACAGCATCGTGAGAAAGAGTCATAATCAAAGACGACAACAACAGGAACAACGGGACAAAATAACCTTACCCTCACACATACACACACACACACACACACACACACACACACACACACACAAAAGTTCCTGGAATAAAGGGGAAGTGGCTCCTTTACGAGGGAAAGATGAGGACCGTAAAGAAATGATGGGGGGAGGGAGGGAGGGAGCCACAGTAAGCAGACTGCGAGTACCAAGATGGCGGCAAGGAGGTCTCATCACAATCACAATAAGGAGGAGAAGAACCGAGACACGTGGCTGGAAATTGTAAGCAGGTGGTTGGAGAGGCGACGGTGGAGGAAAAGGAGAAAGGGGCTGAATTATAAAAAGAATTTCAGTCTTGTTATATAAGTAGCGAGGCTGGTGGGAAGGGCGAGGGACGAAAAATGGAAGGTGTGTTTGTTTTGAAGTGTGTACCTGCTCGTGGGAAATGATGGTGATGCTGTAGGGAGAAGTAGAAAAAATAAAGGTTTTAATTCTACATCTTGCCGGATTTCTGTTTGTGAGTACACGTAGCAAGATTTAATTGGTATGCTGTGTTGCGTTTGGTTAGCTTGAGTTAGGCTGACAGAAGGAGAGAAGCAGGTAGACTGTGATGAAGGTGATGTGACGCACTAGTGTCTTGTTGCAATCGATGGCCACTTCAGATCTCAGGGCGTGCAGTGCGCTCACACGGGATGGCTGCACACACTGATAAGAACGCATGCTCTGGCGCACACTGACATCAACACCAAGCCTCTCTCACACACACACACACACACACACACACACACACACACACACACACACAACGACAAACAACACACTCGCACCTCCCCCATAACAACAATTGCTTCACCTGAATACAAGCGGCACAATGGCCCACGAGGAGTCCCAGGTAATATATTCCGGGGTCAGTTTGTAGCAGGTGACCTTGTCCGCCGTCGGGGCCCAGCCGAGCGCGCAGGAACGGCAGGTGTCGTTGTAAATAATGGCGTGTTCAGGACAGGGCACGCAGGACCAGCAACACGAGTCCTGAGGGAGGAGAGAAAGTTATGAATGCGTGTGGGTTTGTGTATCTGTGTGTTTACGTGATGTTTGTCTACTATTTTAGGTGATGGTGGTAGTAGCAGCTGTATTAACATTGTGGAAACGAAAAGGTAAAGTAGAATAATAGCCAGAATATTGGAAAGGTAGGTTAAATGTTCACGACAAGGTAGTTAAGATAATGGAAATGGGAAGGTAAATAGAATATTGTGGAAGGAGAGGTAGATAAAGCAGTACGTAGGGAAAGGGAAAAAGTAATGGACAGGAAAGGTGGACAGATTAACGTGCAGAAGAGTTGCGGGATAGGAAAACAACAACAAAAAATAAAATAAAAATAACAACAACACCATCTAAAGACAAAGGTGTTATTTGATACTAAGAAAAAAACATAATTATAATGAAACAGTGACAATGGAAGTATTGAATGAGGAGGGGTAGTGGAAGATAGAAAAAAGGAGAAATAATAGTTTTTTTTTTCTTTTCTGAGACAAAGGGAGGCTTGCTTATGCCACCACCACCACCACAACCACTACCACCACCACCACCACCACCACAACCACCACTACCACCACTACCACCGTTAAGCACTACAACTACCATAACACAGCTTTGTAACGAGAATGTCACCTACATCAACACACACACACACACACACACACACACACACACACACACACACACACACACACACACACACACACAGTTTTTGTTATTCCTGTACAAAATATTGCGCTCTTCCAGAATTCACACAATTTGGTTTAAACTTCGATAAAACGACGTTACGACGCATTCCAGGCACCGCTTGTTTTATTACGTGACTTGAGTCGAGAACAAAGAGGACAAAAGAGGAAGAAGGGGAGGAGTAGAAGAATCGGAAATGAAAAAAAAAAGTAGAAGAGCCAGGAGGAGGAGGAGGAGGAGGAGGAGAAAGAAAAAAGAAGAAGAAGAAGAAGAAAGAGGAAGAGGAGGAAGAGCAGAACGAGGAAGAAGGTGTAGATAGAGGAGAGTAACAACAAAAAAAAAAATTAAAAACAACAGCATATGAATAAATAAAATAAACTCAGCTACAAAATATAATAAAGCTGAGCCATGTTGGGGCAGAAGGAGAACATCACACAGGAAATGACATCAAATTAGCACCAAGTAAAAAAAAAAAAAAAAAAAAAACGGGGGAAAAAAAAAGATTAGAAGATGCGACGAATGGATAGCAGGCGTCCCACATTTCCTTCCACTCCATTAACACGCCCTTCCTTTTTGTTCTTCTCCATTTACTCCCGCTTTCATTCCGTATATCACTCCTGCTTTCCTTCCTTTCTCCGTCCTTTCCCTTCACCTCCCTTCATGTCTTCCCTCCCAGTGGCTTCATTTCTTGCCTGCGCCTCTCTCCGGACTCTTCCTGAAGGCAACGATGCGATAAAATATAAAAGTAATAAGCAAACATGAGGTCGTTAGCTATTCATGATATTTGCGTGAGTCTACTCCCTCGCACTCTCTCCTCCTCCTTTTGTAGCGTGGGAATGAATAATGCAATTGCCGCTTTCATATATTTTTCCCCACCCTTTCAGATGCAAAATAAGTAACGCTGCAGATTCACAATTAGAAAAAACGTATAGAAATAGATGTTAGTCGAAAGCTTTTATTTTTGGTATGCAAATCCCACCCACCCCCCCATCTCTGAAACGCACCTGCTCTGGCCTCGGAATGAAAAGACACTTGCATTTTTTGACGTGATGACTTGGAAGTGAAGGGAAAAGTTGTCTTCATATCAAAGCGAGAGAGAGAGAGAGAGAGAGAGAGAGAGAGAGAGAGAGAGAGAGAGAGAGAGAGAGAGAGAGAGAGAGAGAGAGAGAGAGAGAGTGTTAATCCTCCACCCACCCACCTACCCACCCACACACACACACACACACACACACACACACACACACACACACACACACACACACACACACACACACACACACACACACACATACATTCTCCCTCTCCTTCTCCCATCCCTCCCTCCCTCGATCCCTCCCTCGATCCCTCCCTCACTATCTCTCTCTCTCTCTCTCTCTCTCTCTCTCTCTCTCTCTCTCTCTCTCTCTCTCTCTCTCTCTCTCTCTCTCTCTCTCTCTCTCTCTCTCTCTCGTTCCCTTAACTTCTGATCTTTCTATCAATTTCCAACGAGGCAGAGAAAAACCGGTGGTCTTCAGAGCCTCAAAAACTCAATTTCTCCACTTGTCAACAAGACACAAGGGGCGAGGCTGCCGACAAGTGGCCGGCCTTGTATTGCACCTCTCAGCACTCCGTTCCTCTTCTATTGAATATTTGTAGGCTGTGCGTCACTCACTAACTCATCCGGAAATTTTATTAATACGTCGTAACTTTTGCTTGACGTTGAGTGTTCCGTATCATCTCCGTCAGTCTGGCATGCAAAAGGTTTTTCACGCCAATCTATGAAGTCAGCGTAAATATTGTAGAGAAGCGCTCCATTCTCACCCACATGTAGTTTTATTCTATCTTTATTCTCTCACAGTTCGCCTCCCTTCCTCTATCTGTTTCTATTTTCAATTTGTTTTATTTTTATGGTTACTGCTCCTTTGATCTTGTTAACTGCTACCCCCAACTAACCATCCGGCGGCCCAGCAACCCTAGACTTTCTACTCGCCCTGACCTACATATTTCTTGTCCATCCTGACACTGCAGCCATTTATCCTTTTCCTTCCGTTAAACTCTTAAACGTTTCCTTACTCCGATTCTTTTATCCTCTCAAGACCGGGATTCGTTTGGAAACTAAATAAACTGCGCCTTCTTTAGAACTCCATCTTTTGGGGAGCTCATATAACTTTCACGTAAACACACACACACACACACACACACACACACACACACACACACACACACACACACACACACACACACACACACACACACACACACCATGACTTCGTTCAGACCTGAAAGACAAATTCAATAACCAGGTCGAAGGTAAAGGGTGACCCCCCCCCCTCAGCGAGGTGACGCTCCGCTCTGCTTCTGTGAGTTGACAGCACGTCGCTCCCTCCATCCCTCCCTCCATCTCTCCCTCCTTTCTTCCCTCCATCCCTCCCTTCTGCCTTCCATCCCTCCTTCCGTTCCTCCCTTCATCGTCTCTTTCTTCACCTTTTCCTTCCTCCCTCTCTCTCTTCTCTTATCTTTCGCCCCATCACCTTTCACCTGCTCGTTCTACACGTTCACAGTCTCTCTCTCTCTCTCTCTCTCTCTCTCTCTCTCTCTCTCTCTCTCTCTCTCTCTCTCTCTCTCTCTCTCTCTCTCTCTCTCTCTCTCTCTCTCTCTCTCTCTCTCTCTCTCTCTCTCTCTCTCTCTCTCTCTCAGCTTTATCACCTTTAACCCTCCTCTTCTTTCCTCATCACCTTTCTGTCCTCTCCTTCGCCGTCTCTTTCTTTCACACTTACGTACACTCACTGCCTCTACATCTGCTCTCATCTCCTTCCATCCACTCTTCCTCTCTTCTCACCCCATGAACTCCGTTACATTTCCTCTCTTTCTTCCCTCACTCTGCGTACCTCCTTCCATCTCTTTCCTTTCCCTTCCCTCGTGTACCCAACTGAAGCTCTAAGGGTCATTACTGGGACCTCTCACTCCCTCCTCTCATTCACTCATTCCCTCTCCCCTGCCAGCTCCCTCCCTACCCCGTGGTACTGAGAATCATCGTTCCTCAAGCTATTGTTTACAGCTGGGAATTGATGTAACTTTTAAAAACTTTGGAATTTGTGCTCCGGGCAGATGCAGGCTTGACAAA
>NC_087157.1:31825615-31828115 GCF_035594125.1 Scylla paramamosain
GTGTGTGTGTGTGTGTGTGTGTGTGTGTGTCAGCCTGAAGCCTCCTAATTTTTCATGCCTTAACCAAGCTGTTTGTTCATCATTTACATAATTGTTGCTTTTAACTCATCTGTATATTCTGTCAGACTTTCCTCTGTATTTCTGTTACGTGTTTCCTGTGAGGGCATAAATATTCTCATATATGTGTGTGTGTGTGTGTGTGTGTGTGTGTGTGTGTGTGTGTGTGTGTGTGTGTGTGTAACGTTATTCATTTATGCATATCTCTATTCATCGTCTCCTTCTTTCATTTATTGCTACTGATGTTCGTTATACTTTCGCTAATTAAACTTACTTCCACTTTCCTCATTAACATTCTTGTTCTTCTAACTTTAACACTGAAGTTCTATAAAGTCTCCTTAATGTTCAATCTTCCTTTAATATCCAGTTACACAAGCAAAACTAAGGTAATTTTTTTTTAATAATGTCTTCAAAAACTTACACACATTTTTCTTCCCAGTAGGAGAAGTGTTACTTATTATGGACATTTAGCAGGGAAGGCTTTGCTTAATTTTCCTCGTAGAATGTCCTTTTTTTCTCCTCATTTCGGGACATACGTGTGCTCGCAGGAACCACTAAGAAGGGAGGGGAGGGGACGGGCAGGATAGGAACGTGACTGCAGTTTCGAAAAGATGTTTGGACAGTTTTCTGAAAAGAGGAGGAGCAGGGAGAGGAGGAATGAAAGAACGAAAAGGAAAAAAAAAAGGATAGCGAGTAAGAGGAGGATTAGGACAAGGAACACAAATGAAGAACAAACAATATAATGGCTGTTTGTCCTTGCTTATCTTTCTGTAATGGTGAGGAGAAGGAGGAGAAGAAGGAAAAAGAAGAAAAGAACAAGAAAAAAAACGAGAACAAGAAGGAGAAACGTGAATTACATAAAGGAAGACTAGAACATGGAGCAAGCGAAGTAAGAAACAAAGGAGCCCAAGAAAAAATAAAAGATATCGCAAGAATTAGAAAGAAACGAAGTGAGAAATACGGAGCTGGAATGTTAGGAGGGAGACAGCAGGAACTCACAGCGCGATATGCAAATAAATACAAAAAAGAGGACAGATAGAACATGAATTTGAACAGCAGAAATAATCAACAGGTGGAAGAAGAAAGGAAGGTAAGACTGAAATAACAAAATGCTAGGTGGAATAAAAGGAACAAAAGGAACAGAATAATCAGTCGAGGGTAAAGTAAAAACAAATACGAAAGATATTGAACGATAATTCTAAAAAAGTAGGGAACAGAAAAATAAAGGAAAAACAGGGTGGTGAACATGAACGTGGAATAAAAGGAGGAGGAGGAGCAGGAAAAATTGAATAATCAGACCCGGTGTAAGTAAAGGAAATAAAAAGAGATGGAACAATGAATCTAAAAATGGAGAATGGTGATGATAAAAGAGAAGGAACGTAGGGAAAATGAGAATGATGAGAAGGAAAAAAATAGAATATTAGAGAAGGCGAAAAAAATGAACGAAAAAACGGGAGTGATAGGGAGATGGAAGAGGAGATAGAAGAAAAAGGAGAAGAGGATAATGATGATGATGATGATGAGGAGGAGGAGGAGGAGGAGGAAGAGAAGAAATTAACGATAATGATGAAGAAAAGAAAGAATAATAATGAGAAGAAGAAAAAAAAGAAAAAGAAGAAAAGAAAAAGGAGAAGAAACACAAGAACAAGAACAAGAACAAGAAGCAATCAAACAAAAAGAACACGGGAAACAAACTGAGAAAAAGAGAGAAAAATAAAGACGACGACGATGAAGAAGCTAAAAAGAAAAAAAAAAGTCGAGAAAATGAGAGAAGAAAAAAGGAGAAGAAGAGAAAGAGGAGATGAGAAGATGCATTTTCTTCTCAAAATAGTAATAGGAGGAGGAAGAGGAGAAGGAGGAGGAATAGGAGTCAAATTTATGAGTTCTTTATATCCGGGTTGGCGGGCGGGACGGACCTACAGGCGGGGCGGATATTGAAAAAGTTCACCGTAAAACAATCTGATATAAATGTTGCAGGAGTGGTGACCAGCGGGCGAGGGAGGGAGGCGGTGCGAGGTGAGGCTGAGCAGGGCAAGTATAAGACTGTGTGGAGCTGGATCTTAAGGGGGTAAAAAAAAGAAAATAGATGACATTACCGTTTTCCGTTGAGTGTTCGGTTAGGTTAAGGTTTGGTTAGATTTTGGTGAGGTTTAGGTGAGGTTTGGGCTAAGTTATGTTTGGTCTAGTTTAGGCATAGGTTAGGTTAGGTTAAGTTAGGTTAGGTCTTAGGTTAGGTTAGGTCTTGGTTAGGTTAAGTTAGGTCAGATCAGCTTAGGGTAAGGTTTAGATGCGTTCAGTTCATTCATTTCACTGTTGATTCCTTCATTGTATTTGAGAATAGAAAAAACAAATAGCTGAAATGCCATTGAGATTTTCAGTTAAAGGCTCTGTTCACTTAAGTTAGGTTTAAATTCATTCACGCCATCGCTAATCCCTTCATTTT
>NC_087157.1:31833115-31840615 GCF_035594125.1 Scylla paramamosain
CTAGCCATTCGTTTGCATGTTTCGTTCATCTTCTTGGCGTAGTTTGTTCGGTTTTCTTTATTTTTTTCATTATGAATTTAACATTTTTAAAGAGAGGAGTATCTGAACTAAACTGGTCAACTTTTTTTAATCTTCTCTTTTTAATTATTGTATTTTTTTTTTTTTACTTATTGTTACTTATTTATTGTTTTATGCTTTTTTTATTCATTTTTGTGAGCTATTTCTTTTCTCTTATTTTGTGCTCTTTGGAAAATTCCTTAACACATACTAAGAAAATTTTTAAACTAGTATTATCTATATTTAATTAACTATTGTACATTAGCTAGAGGTCTGTACTTACTCACTTTAGACATTCAATATTGACTCGACTTCTGTGGAATGACATGCAGAGTATTCACGTCGCGCAGAACTCAAGCAAGCCACAAGTTTGATGCGACAAGCCCCGAGTCAAGGCTTGTGTGAGTCTGTACAGCTGAAGGCAAGTCTCAAGTAATGAAGAAAACAAATAATAGTTCAGTGGATTCGAATTTAAAGGAAGTCGACACATTGAAATAGTCTTCTCTATATTTTTAGTAGTAGTGGTAATGGTCTGGTAACAATTCACTCACTTTCATTAATTGTGGAGCTTTTCCTTCACCTCAAGTCTTCTGATCTGCCAAAAATCTGCTAAGGCTTTGTAAGGAGACTGCAGCACATCAGCGGAATTAATATAAGAACATAAGAAATAAGGGAAGCTGCAAGAAGCCATCAGGCCTACCCGTGGCAGTCCCTGTATGAATCATACCTACCAGTGAGGTAAAATACTAAATAGTGGAAAATAAGTACAGCAGGTTACTCACCCTCTGCGAGTAAATCTGGCAAGTCTCGCGTGAAGGAAGCACCGCAGTCGCCTTTATGTGAGTCTTTAGTCACTGTACGAGTATATATTACGTCACCATGGTTGCCTCGGTGCTAAATGTGAACCGTATTGAGAAAAGGTCTTGGTAACCTCCTTCATCCATATATTAAAGTCTCTCTCTCTCTCTCTCTCTCTCTCTCTCTCTCTCTCTCTCTCTCTCTCTCTCTCTCTCTCTCTCTCTCTCTCTGACCTCCTTCACTCGTCCGTTAACCCTTTTATTGTGATATACAATAATTCACGACGCTGAAAGCAATGTACGAACTCTTTATATGTATCTACAAGAAAGGTATAAAAAGGAACAATTAAAGATTTATCTTAGAATGGTTAATAATTAAAGAGAGATGTTCCAAATATCGTAATTAATCTCTCTCAGTCAGCTACAGGTCACCCAACAAGGAGGAATGGACTGCTGAGATAACTGGGTGTCTCTTGCACAGACAGGTGTATCTACGGACGGATGGACAAACACGTAGGAGGACAGGAGGACAAAGCATCAGAAGCGGGTCATGCTCTTTCTTGGTACAGTGTCACGATGAAATGATATTGTTTGTCCCTTCGTCTTATGGTCCATTTAGATGAAGACAGGTTTCAGTGTTCATTTAAAAACTAATGAGACACAAAATCTACGGTTGCTGTTTATGATTCTGTAAGATGAGTCCTTTTATCCTTCCTTTTTTTTCCTTTTTTCTTTCGTTTCCTGCTTTTTTCTTCCCTACCGTTTTTCTTCCTTTTTTCCTTCATTTTCTCACCTTTTTTCCCTCCTTTTTCCCTACCCTTTCTTTTCATCCTGTGCGTGTGTTTCACCTCACATCAGGACTCGTGTCTCTGTGCTACATAACATCAGCTCGTATATAACCAGATATATTCATAGTCCCGGTGCTCCTTGATAATTAATAAACAAATATACAAGCAACAAGGTCACTTGGCGCGGGTAAATAGACAGGTAATTACCGAAGGGGGGAGGGCGACGTGAGGGATGCAAGTAGAGACAGGTTAGTCGAGTGCACAGGTGAATAGACACGGAGACCTTCAGGCGTGCGGGTGATTAGAAAGACTGGCAGGTATGCATAGGTGAGGAGGCAGATACACCTTGATATATGAAAGAAGTGAATGCGCAGGTGTGTTCATAATCAGAGTAATAACCAGATTGATAGATAAGTGAATAGATAGATAGATAATCACATAGACAAACAAGCAGGTAGGAAATTAGATACATAGGAAATGGATAGCAAAAAGAAGGTATAAGATAGATAAAAAAGATAGACTGATGAGTAGATAGACAAAAAAAGAATGGACAGACAAGTAAATAGATAGACACGGACAAAAGAGAATAATTACCAAAACACAGGGAAGTCGATAGAGACACAGATTGATATGCAGGTAGATAATAAAGCAAGATGGTGGCCAGGTAAGTAGGCAGATGGATAGATAGACAGACATCTTGATAATAAAGGAGAGAAATAAGAAAACCAGTTGACAGACAGATATATTAAATAAAAACAAGTAAACACATACACAAATAAATAAGTGAAATAAGAATTAGAAAACACATAGAAAGACAGATAGACAGATAGATAGACTGACAGATAGACGAACTCCTAAACAGAAAAGCCAGTAGATACGGAAGCAGACTGATAAAATGAAAAATAACAAAACACATAGATAGACAGATACAGATAGATAGATAGACGGACGAATAAAATGGAAAGAGAGTAGGCAGAGAGGCAGACTGATAAACAGGTAAATAGATAAATGGAGGGGCGTGATCGGATCAGGCCTTAATTTTATGCATGAACGGAACTTAAAGAAGGGAAAATGAGCGGCGCGAGGGTGGACGGACGAAAAATAAACAAAATAGTCGAATCATTCCCCGTAAGACTCAAAGTTTTATATCAGAAAACAGAACTTTCTCCCCAAGAAGTCGAAAACTCCTCACATGAAGCCCCCAGACTCTCTCTCTCTCTCTCTCTCTCTCTCTCTCTCTCTCTCTCTCTCTCTCTCTCTCTCTCTCTCTCTCTCTCTCTCTCTCTCTCTCCGTCTTTCAGCACCTCAGAGAAAGAAAGAGAGAGAGAGAGAGAGAGAGAGAGAGAGAGAGAGAGAGAGAG
The DNA here is from genome assembly GCF_035594125.1 of Scylla paramamosain. NCBI lineage: Eukaryota > Metazoa > Arthropoda > Malacostraca > Decapoda > Portunidae > Scylla > Scylla paramamosain. The sequence goes on from NC_087157.1 coordinate 31,836,119, forward strand.
AGAGAGAGAGAGAGAGAGAGAGAGAGAGAGAGAGAAAAAAAGCCCCAGGAAAGCCATAATTTCCAAATCGTGTGGACAAAAGTTTCAAGTTTGGAAAATTCAAATAAAACCGATCGAAACTTGAGCAAACTAAGTGGACGAAGTTGCGCCGCGCCTCGTAAGGTTGAACGTCACCGCCCGCCTCGCCTCCTCCCTTGTGCCTCCTCCTGCGGCTCCTCCCTTTTTTTTTTTTTTTTTTTCCTGTAGCGCCGCGAGTTTCATTCCTACCTTCGTTCCTCTTCGTTTCCTTCTGCTTCGTGAGTTGTAGGTGTGTCTAGGTGTGTGTGTGTGCGTGTGTGTGTGTGATTCTCTACCTCGTGTGTATCTATCTGATTTCCTTCGTGTGCATAAATATTACAAGTTTTCATTAAAAGATACAAAGGTGAAAAATTGTGATCTGAATTTTAACATTAGTAATGAAAATATCAACAATGATAACACTAATAATAATGATAATAATAATAATAATAATAATAATAACAATAATAATAATAATAATAATAATAATAATAATAATAATAATAATAATAATAATAATAGTAATAATGATAATGGTAGTTGATGAGAAAATTGATTTACCTCCAGTAATGACACTGCAATAATGACAAGAATATTAACAGTTCTGATGTTGATAGTGTTAGTATTTCATAATAATAATAATAATAATAATAATAATAATAATAATAATAATAATAATAATAATAATAATAATAGCAATAACTATAACAATACCTACATCAATATCACCAACACTATCTACAGCAACAACAACAACAACAACAGCAATAACATTCACAACACTAACGCTAATTACAACACAACACAACAAAATATACGTATGTCGCTAGCGGGCCATTAACACCACCACCACCACCACCACCACCACTAGCTTGCATCTCTCCACTAATCTACCAGCTCTACACCGCCATGCAGAAGGACACAACAACAGCACCACGCATGCATAATTCATCAGTGTTTTGATCGAGGCCAGTCAACAAGCATAGCGAAAAAAAGAATGGACTTACACCTATATAGAAAAAAGTGACAATTAACCTTAGCAAACTAGCTCTAAGTTAACATGCAGCCGTCAAAGTTAACATTATGTGAAACTCCTCTTGTTGATGCATCCGAGGCTCCTGAAAACACACTTAGCATGCGGAAAATAGAATGAGAAAAATGTACATAATATCTCAGGGGCGTCTTTGTGAGGGCCCGCCAAAAGAAAGAAAGAAAAAAAAAAGGAAAAATATATGAGCGTGCTAGGGCCACTCAGTATGGATAGGGTACTCGATATGCAGGCCACTCATCGAGGATTTTGTAAAGGGGACCATTTGTGTGTGTGTGTGTGTGTGTGTGTTTGTTTTGCATCTCCCACAGGTGACTGACTAAGGGAGGGGCGTGGAGTGGGTGAGGTGAGGAGTGTGTGTGTGTGTGTGTGTGTGTGTGTGTGTGTTCGTGCATGTTAATGATGGTGGTGGTGGTGGTGGTGGAGGGAGTGATGGTGATGACTGGTGATAACAATTGATGGAAGGAGCGGTGATATCAAAACACGCCGGCTGCTGCAAAAAAGACGAGTGAGTGGTGTTATGGAAATTGTCTATTGGTGAATTTGGGTAGTAGTAGTAGTAGTAGTAGTAGTAGTAGTAGTAGTAGTAGTAGTAGTAGTAATAGTAGCAGTAGTAGAAGAGGAGGAGGAAGATGGATAAAGAAGAAGAGGTAGTAGTAGTAGTAGGAGTAGTAGTAGTAGTAGTAGTACATATCACCTAACAAAAACCACTAGAAGCAGATATAACCATGGCGGTGATGACAACAGTAATAGCAGTGATGATTGTAGTGTTAGTAGTCATTGTAGTAATAGTAGTAGTAGTAGTAGTGGTGGTGGTGGAAGTGGCTGAGGTGCAGTAACTTAACTAAACACGACAACTAATGCTGCTTGTGACCGACTGACTGACTGATGACTGATTCTAAGTGGTGAAGTAGAACCCATCAACTAGAGTGAGACTGTCAGTGTAAACTAGTGGTGTGGTATACGTAGCATATGTACACAGGGTGGGACTGGATGGGGGAGGGAGGGAGGGAGGGAGGAAAGGACAGGGGGAAGGTAGGTAGATAGGTATGTAGGTGAAGGAAGCGAAAGGAAAGGGAGATTAGGGTGGACAGGGAATGGGGAGAAGAAAATAGGGAAAGATTGGAGACAAGGTGACAGAGGGCTTGAGAAGAGAGAAAAAGAAAAAGAACGAAATATGAGAAGGAAGATAATGATGGTGATGATGATAATGATGATGCCGATAATGAACCGTGTTATTTATTTGTAGTAAAGATGTAGAGAGTAAGAACGAAGAAAAAATAAGATTAAGGAGGAAAAAAAGAAACTGGAGGAGAAGGAGGAGGAGGAGGAGGAGGAGGAAGGGAGGGAAGGAAAGAATAATATAATAATGGCAGTAATGAAGAGGAGTGAAAGATGAGGAGTAAGACAAAGAAGGACGCAAGGAAGGAGAGAGAAAAGGAGGAAGGAAGCGGAAGAGACAAATAAAACGAAGAAAGACGTAAGGAAGGAGAGGGGAAGAAGGAAGAAAAAGACGAATAAAATGACGATATGACCAAGGAAGGAGAGGAAGAAGGAAGAAAAGACGAATAAGATGACAATATGAAAAAGGAGGGAGAAAGGAGAAGGAAGGGACGAGTAAAACGAAGAAAGGCGCAAGGGAAGAAGGAAGAGAACGAGAAAGAAGGAGGAAGAGGGAAGAAAGAGGAGAGGGTGTATTTGATGAGGCGCTCAGAATGGCGAATGTTATTGGGAATACGAAGCCAATAAGTGCATGTGTGTACCTCCCTTCTCTTCTTACACACACACACACACACACACACACACACACACACACACGAGACTTCCTCCATATTTCTCCATCCTCTCTCTCTCTCTCTCTCTCTCTCTCTCTCTCTCTCTCTCTCTCTCTCTCTCTCTCTCTCTCTCTCTCTCTCTCTCTGAACCCCATGACCAGCCTTCTTTTCAGCGCATTTTTCCTTCACCTCTTCTGAAACTGCTCGAAGCTACATACGAATCTCTCTCTCTCTCTCTCTCTCTCTCTCTCTCTCTCTCTCTCTCTCTCTCTCTCTCTCTCTCTCTCTCTCTCTCTCTCTCTCTCTCTCTCTCTCTCTCTCTCTCTCTCTCTCTCTCTCTCTCTCTCTCTCCCTTCCTCCATGCCTCCGTCTTCCTTCCAAGTGGCAGTCGGCTCCTGAGCGTTGCCCAAATAGAAGACAGATGGTAGCGATTTCATGGGAGAGGGAGAGGAGGAGGCAAGGGAAGGCACAGAAAGAGAAAGTGTATTAAAAAAAGTTTACTCGTATTTCGAAAGCTATTATGGAATGTGCGAAGGTGGGGAAGAGGGAGAGGAAAGTGGTGAGTGCCAAAGGGAGGTTGAGGTAAGAGTAAGTACAGAGAGAGAGAGAGAGAGAGAGAGAGAGAGAGAGAGAGAGAGAGAGAGAGAGAGAGAGAGAGAGAGAGAGAGAGAGAGAGAGAGAGAGAAGGTTTGTCCCGTTTGGTGGCAGCTTGAGGGAGGAATGGTGGGGGAGACACGCCAGGAAATGAACTACAAAGAAAGTAGTTTGCAAGTTGTAGGACAAGTGAGCAAGACCCGAAGGGGAAAGCGAAAAGAAAAGGGAAGAAAAGTGAGGATGGAACGAAAAATGCGGTAGTCAGCGAGCGAGGCGAGTTAGTGATGGAATGATTGAAAGAAAGTTGAAATGGAGGTGAATGAGTGAGAGAACATGTCAGGAAAGGGCAGAGAGAGAGAGAGAGAGAGAGAGAGAGAGAGAGAGAGAGAGAGAGAGAGAGAGAGAGAGAGGAGGAGGAGGAGGGAATGAGGGAATGAGGCAGGACAAGGGGTGATAGGAATGGGGGACGGAGGGTGTAACAGACAGACAGACAGACACAGGAGTACACACCTTTTTCGATGGCGGTGGGTGTTGTGTTGGGAGTGTCTCAGTGGGTGTAGCGCCGGCCTACTGCAACACACAGATGTAACACCCGCTCATGCATACCTTGGATACACCACCCCGCTACCCAACACCTCACCTTGCACAACTCCTAGACTCCTACACCTGCACTTTTATTATGCAAGAGGGACACTGGCAAAGGGAAACAAAAGTGCGAGAAAAAAAGAAATAGGCCCATTGAGATCTCCCTATCCTGCATACTCATAAATGATATTTCCATCAATTATCATCCCCTGTGTCATTAACATTTCATTCATCCTTCATTCTTGCGTGCCATACATACGTGCTTCTCTCTCACACATTCTCACACATCTTACTCGCTCGCATCCTCGAATCTTGCACACTTTTTTGCAATACATTCTAAACCTGTCACTCCGCAACTCACTCCTGCCTTCCACTCTCACTCTCCTCAACATAAGTAAGAATCCTGCACTCATGTAAAGCCATCCTGTTTACCTCTTT
>NC_087157.1:31850615-31853115 GCF_035594125.1 Scylla paramamosain
CTATGTTTCCTGTGATACTCAGCAGGTTTTTGTTTACTTGGCTGTGTTTTCCTGCTTGTTATTTATCTGGTTGTTGTTTATCTTGTCTATTTGAAGAGTGATTGTGCTGCGGCGCCATATCTCAGTTTATCTTTTGGTTAATCACAAGTCTCTCTCTCTCTCTCTCTCTCTCTCTCTCTCTCTCTCTCTCTCTCTCTCTCTCTCTCTCTCTCTCATGCAAAAGAACCGATATTTTTGTGTCCTTCAAGTATTCTGTCTTTTTTTCAGCATTTTATTATTACTCTCTCTCTCTCTCTCTCTCTCTCTCTCTCTCTCTCTCTCTCTCTCTCTCTCTCTCTCTCTCTCTCTCTCTCTCTCTCTCTCTCTCTCTCTCTCTCTCGAATGATGTCCTACTTATCAAAATGTTCAGCTCTTCTCGTTGTTCAGTATATTGTTATCAAACTTTTTTTCTTTTCCTTCTTTCTTTTGATGATTCTAAACATTTGTTATCTTTTTTTTTTCATATGACAAAACAGTCAGACGTGTGTGTGTGTGTGTGTGTGTGTGTGTGTGTGTGTGTGTGTGTGTGTGTTTGCATCAATTGATATCTGACCCTTAACTTCAAAAAGGACAGAAAAAAAAAAGAAAAAAAGAATAGTCAAATAAAAAAGCTTAGAGAGAGAGAGAGAGAGAGAGAGAGAGAGAGAGAGAGAGAGAGAGAGAGAGAGAGAGAGAGAGAGAGAGAGAATTGGGAAAAGCGACCTGAACCAATAAATGCAAAGGTAAAATTGAAACAAATCATTAAAAAATAGAAACAGAATACGTACGTGCAAGGGGAGGAGGTATCGCCGAGAAGCAGGGGAATTGATTTGCAGGACAGGTGTGAGGGAGAGGGAGCAGGTGGCAGCCTCACACACACACACAACTTCTTGTCCTATCCACTCCTATGCTGATGATACCACCCTGCACTTTTCCACGTCTTTTCATAGACGTCCAACCCTTCAGGAGGTAAACATATCACGCAGGGAAGCCACAGAACGCCTGACTTCTGATCTTTCTAAAATTTCTGATTGGGGCAGAGCAAACTTGGTATTGTTCAATGCCTCAAAAACTCAATTCCTCCATCTATCAACTCGACACAATCTTCCAGACAACTATCCCCTCTTCTTCAATGACACTCAACTATCCCCCTCTTCTACACTGAACATCCTTGGTCTGTCCTTTACTTATAATCTGAACTGGAAACTTCACATCTCATCTCTAGCTAAAACAGCTTCTATGAAGTTAGGTGTTCTGAGACGTCTCCGCCAGTTTTTCTCACCCCCCAGCTGCTAACTCTGTACAAGGGCCTTATCCGTCCATGTATGGAGTATGCTTCACATGTCTGGGGGGGTTCCACTCATACTGCTGTTCTAGACAGGGTGGAATCAAAAGCTTTTCGTCTCATCAACTCCTCTCCTCTAACTGACTGTCTTCAGCCTCTCTCTCACCGCCGCAATGTTGCATCTCTAGCTGTCTTCTACCGCTATTTTCATGCTAACTGCTCTTCTGATCTTGCTAACTGCATGCCTCCCCTCCTTCCGCGGCCTCGCTGCACAAGACTTTCATCTTTCTCTCACTCCTATTCTGTCCACCTCTCTAACGCAAGAGTTAACCAGTATTCTCAATCATTCATCCCTTTCTCTGGTAAACTCTGGAATTCCTTGCCTGCTTCTGTATTTCCACCTTCCTATGACTTGAATTCCTTCAAGAGGGAGGTTTCAAGACACTTATCCACCAATTTTTGACCACTGCTTTGACCCTTTTAGGGACTGGCATTTCAGTGGGCATTTTTTTTATTAGATTTTTGTTGCCCTTGGCCAGTATCCTTCCTACATAAAAAAAAAAAAAAAAAAAAAAACACACACACACACACACACACACACGACGAATGCCGATGCAATTAAGGGGTTGAGGAAATGGTATATAAAGGAGAAAGATATAGACAGACGGACAGTGAGTGAGTGAGAGAGAGAGAGAGAGAGAGAGAGAGAGAGAGAGAGAGAGAGAGAGAGAGAGAGAGAGAGAGAGAGTTAATGAAAATAATGTTCACCTCTATCTATACCTGTCAGTCTATCTTTCTCCATCCCGTGTGGCGTTAAGAAGGGTGGATTATTAAATATTCAATAAACTAGAGAGAGAGAGAGAGAGAGAGAGAGAGAGAGAGAGAGAGAGAGAGAGAGAGAGAGAGAGAGAAATTGGTGTAGGGCCAAATGCTAACACAACTCAACAGAGTGAGTTAAGCAAGAGGCAAAGCGTGAAAGACTTCGTTAAGGAAGGGAAGGGCGGAGGGGGGAGGGGGGAGGGAAGGAGAGAGGAAGAGAGGGAGGGATGGAGGGGAGAAAGGGAAGGGAGGGAATATAGGAGGAAAAATGGAGGAGGGGCGTGGGAAGTATAGGATGCGAGGAATGGCGCAGAGAATGGGAGGAAAGACACAAAGGAGGAAGGGGGGAAAAGTAGTGGAGAGAGAGAGAGAGAGAGA
>NC_087157.1:31858115-31860615 GCF_035594125.1 Scylla paramamosain
GTGGAGAGGTTTCATAATATGGTACCTTTGACACTCCCACCGCTATGACTCCACCTCGTGCTTCCAAACCTCATCTCCCACACGGGCACTGAGGAAATGGTCTTTATTTCATAGCCATTGGCGCATTTGTAGTTTGTGAATGTGGCGGGAACAGTTTTATGGCCTTCAGTGACTTAAAGCTTCATATCCATTACTCTTAACCACACAAGGCTTTTCAGATATCTACAGCTCCTCTTTGTTATCATCGCACCAGCCACTGAAAACTCTTGGATTTTTCTTCATTAGCTCATTAACAGTTATGGCCTCTCAGTCTTATTATTATAGTGTTGTGCAGATTTATAGTTTAACCCACTCCGTATTACAGACAACCTTCAAACTTCATTAAATTGTCTAGTATATGCAAAGCCTTCTGATGTGGCGTAAGATATGTGCATGCGGAGGACGCGTGGACATGGCATCACTACCCGCTTGGCGTTCTCGTCCGATGATTGGCTGGAGCAAGTCAAGAGTCATCGGGCAGGGCAGCGTCACCAGGTCCACACGGTCTCCATTAGCATATCTCGCGGCAGATCAGATGACTGAGTGTGGATAGTCTTAATAGAGTCAGTAAGATATTCATAACCTCTTTATGACTTAATGTATCATCCTTTACGTGATGAAACACCCTAATGGCTTGAGCAATATAATGAAATAGATGCCGTGGTATTGAAAATGTTAATCTTGAAAGACTCCTTTGACAGCAAGATATGTGAAAGAGCATCTCAAACCTTTTAATGCCTCTGATTTTATTCTTACTTTACAGTAAAGTCATGTTGGTTTATAAAATTACAGGTGTCATATTGTCAGTAGCTGCAAAAAAAAAAAAAAAAAAAAAAAAGTAAGATTCTCAGCTTGAAATCTCGTGTATCTCATCTCGTTGTGAACTTAGGATCAGTGAATCTGTGCCGTGCGTGTGTCGCGTCACCTCTGCCACACTCACACGTGTTGGCTCTGTGCTGCACCACGAGCTTGTACTTTGAATTTTTGTCTCCTTCAATTTATAAAGCTGTGTGCATATTTGGGCAGTTAGATAATTTTTCAAGAGTTGCTGCAGTGGCCTCTCACCGTGAATAATTCCGTGTACACAGTCAGAAATGAGATGCACTCACTCATTCTGTTTTTCGTTTTCCTCCAGTTAAAAGTTCTCTGATCAGCAGAACAGAGAACGAAGGACTGGGAGCAAACACCGAACACAGAGGAGAGTGTCGTATATTACTTAACAAATGACTAAGATTACGTGAAGTGGGAGGGAGTGTGTTTTACTATTTTATCTTACTGGAGCCTCGCCTTCCTGGTGCTGGGTGCGCGCGCGTGTGTGTGTGTATGTGTGTGTGTGTGTGTGTGTGTGTGTGTGTGTGTGTGTGTAAACGTGATGGAATTGCACCCTCGTTTCTTTTTTTTTTTCAGAATATGGTACAGCCGAGAGTTATTTCCACTTCGTTAACTCTCTGCCTTCAGATTTCACAGCTCGTTGCACTGTTGCTTCCTGCGTTGTCTTCTACCCTTATCTTCCGGTTACTTTTCTCAGTCTGCTAATTGTCTCGCCTCTCCTGCCTTCATCCTCCGCTCCTTTTAGTTCACTTTCATCTCTGCTCAGTATACAATTTTGGATCAGTTGGGTTAGTGCCCCCTTATTTGGAATTAGTACTTTAAGATAACAGTTCTCTTAATTTCTAGATTTTAGTGTTTTCTTTATTTATTTTTTTTTTTTAGATTTCAACTATTTTATTTTTTGCTGTTTTTACCTTTAATTTTAACATTATTAGTATTTATATGCTAGTTTATATTTCGTTTTTGCGACGCCACGCGGGAGACTTTTTGATCACTTCACGTCACTTATGGATTAACATTCCCCTTTACCCTCCCATCACTTTCACTGGCGAGTCCTGGAGCTGTCTGCATTCTCCCTTGTTTCCCCCAGTACGAGCATCGCCACCTGGACGTCTGCCAGGTAACAGTACCAGTACCAGACAAACCACAGTAACTCAATTAACTATTTTTTTCGAGACAATTTCTTCTAGGTAAGTGGCATTTGACAGGCTCCTCTCCAGACATGGCTTTTAGCTTCTGACAGGCCCTGCTCTGTGTAATAAATCACTCATTCATGTCACCGCTTCCTGATCTGTTCCTCCATTTGTCTTTCTCTTTTCCTGCCTCTCCTCCTTTCTATGTTTTTTTTTTTTATATCCCTAAGTAAAAAATCACTCATACTGCTTCCTGATTTTCTGCCCCTCTATTTGTCACCCTCTCCTCCCTCCCTGCCTGACTCCCTCCCTCCCTCCCTCCCTCCTTCCCTCCCTCCCTCCCTCCCTTCTTCCTTCAGTACTCAAACGAAGATTCCTTAGGTAAAAAAAATAATTCAAAATATTGCTTTCATATCTTCCCTGTTCCTCCATTTGCTATCCCTATCTTTATCTCCCCTCGACTTTTTCCTACCCTTCCTTCTTCCCTCACTTCTTCC
>NC_087157.1:31865615-31913115 GCF_035594125.1 Scylla paramamosain
ATGGAGGAGGGTAATGAGAAGCAGGAGGAGAAGAAAGAGGAGAAGGAGGAGGAGAAGGAAGAAGGAGAAGGAGGGGGGAGACAAGGAGAAAGACTAGTAATGGGAGAAAATGGATGTGTGAAAAGAAGAAAAACAAGACAAGGAGTGAAATTAAGAGAAGATAAAGAAAGATATGAAAGAAGAGGAGGAGTAGGAGAGTGAGGAGGGAGACGAAAGGAGAAGAGGAGGGAGATGAAGAGGAAGAGGAGGGGGAAGAACAAGAGGAGAAGTTAAATTAAGGAAAAATAAGGAACGATATGAGAGGAAGAAGAGGAGGAGGAGGAGGAGGAGGAGGATGAGAAGAAGAAGATGAAGAGAATGAGAAACACGAAAAGGAAGACGGGAAGGAGTACATGCAATAGGAGAAATTAAATGAGTAAGAGAAAAAAACAAAGAAAGAAAAAGAAAGGAATTAAAAGAACAAACAGAAAGAGAGGAGAGGGAGAAGAAGGAGAAAGAAAAAAAGGAGAATCCCAGAGAGAGGTGTGAATTGGCGCCGGATGACCATTCATAAAAAGTAAAGGAGAAAGATAAAAAAAAAAAAAAAAAAAGCGTAACAGGAATGAAAAAAAATATATATTGCTGATAAAATGAAACAGAGGGAACAAAAATGGATATCGAAAAGAGAGACGGAGAGGTGAGAGAGAAAGATAAAGAAGGAAGAAGAAGAAGAAGAAGAGAAAAACCCAAGGAAAAAATTGTGTAGATGGAAAAAAAAACAGGTTGGTATTTACGCCAGAAAGAAAGGAAGATTAGAGGTGGGAAAGGAACAGGAGGAGAGAGAGGAAGAGGGAGAGGGAGAGGGAGAGGGTGAATCACTAATGTGTTAAAAAAAAAATGGATTTATATGGCGAGTTAGTAGAGGATTTCCTTGTCTAATGAGCAAAAATACGGGGGGAAAGAGAGGGAGGATATGATGATGCGGGGGAGGGACAAGGCGGAAGGAGGGGAGGAGATGGGGAGAGGGGAGGTGCTACATTGGAACTAAGCAGAGGCATAGCGGTGAGGGGAGACGGGGTGTTAGTGATGGGGATGTCTACGAAAACTTTTGTGCTTAGATTACGTGTGTGTAGGTTGTAATGTACGAGATAGGGTAGGATAGGGTCATGTTGGGTTAGGTTACGTAGATGGTCAGGTTAAGTTAGGTTATGTAAGGTTAGGTTAGGTTAGTTCAGTTATGTTATATGTGTTGTAAGGTTTGGGCAGGTTAGATATAGTGTGGTCGGATTATGTAATAGTGGTGGTAAGGATGTACGTCAGGTAAGGTTAGGTTATGCAAGATTAGATACGGTTAATTTAGGTTAGATTAGGTTAGGTGAGATTAGATAGGGTTTGGTTAAGTTGGGTTAGGTTAGATAAGATTAGATAAGGTTAAGTTAGGTTAGATTGGGTAATATTAGTTAAGTTTAAGTTAGATAATTTTAGGTTAGGTTACGTAAGGTCATATCAGCCTCCCTCAGGTTACGTAAGGTCAGGTACGGTAGCAATAGTGTATGGTGAGGATGCACTGTGTATGGCATGGATATGATTTGTATGTAACGTTCCCATCCACATTACGAAGAGCCCCATGTCCATCTCGCCTCCGTTTGTCTGACATTTGCACACGAGTGAGTTCAAATTTAGAGAGAAAACCAACGCCTTTCAACGCTGGACATTCGAGAAACCTACACGTGAAAACAGACACCATGGCACGGCAGAATTCACACGAGGCAGAATATGTGAAGAGTCAGAGAGAGAGAGAGAGAGAGAGAGAGAGAGAGAGAGAGAGAGGTTAACTATTACCACTGTCAACACCACCACTTCCACCATCACCACAGTCGTCTTTCTCCAGCACAGAACCTACACCACTACTACGTACAAACGGGTGCCTAGTATATTATGAAAGACACTGGTAAGTTAGCAGAGGGCAGGAGTAAATGTGTGGAAGAGATGCTGCCGGAGAGAAGGAGAGAGGCAGGCGTGAGTGTGTGGTGCGCGTGGAGGTGGAAGCTGGGAGGGATGTTGAAATTATGTGGTGGTGTATGTTGTGGTGGCATGTGGCGGAGATTTATGATGGGAATGTATGTGATGGGGGAAGGTGGGGGGGGTGTTGGGTTGGTGGGAGTGAGGGGGGTGAGTGTTATGAAGGGTTGGGATGCGCGGGTGGAAGGGAGTGACTTGGTAACACAAGTAATGTGGAGCACAGGAAGTTGTGGACGAGGCATAATTCAAGGAAGACAGAGGAGGAGGAGAAGGAGGAGGAGGAGGAGGCGGGTGCGGAATAAATGGAAGGAAGAAGACAAGGAGGTACAGGAGAAAAGACGATAATGGAACAGAAAAAGAAGGAAAAACAGGAAGACTAGAAGAGAGCTGAGAGGGCGGAAGAGGTGGGTGGGGAAAATCACAATAAATGAAAGGAAGACGACAAGGAGGTAGAGAAGAAAAGACGATAACACAACAGAAAATGAAGGACAAAGAAGGCAAGGAGGTAGAGAAGAATAAACGGTAAAGTAGAAAACTAAGGAAAATCAGTTAGGCCTGGCAGAGCAAGCTGAGAGGCAGAGAGGAATGCAGAGGAGAGTGACGGAGGATGAAAGAAAATGGAACAAGACTGGTGGGAAAATGAATATCCTATAGCAGCTGTCCCTTTAAATATTCACAACACACACACACACACACACACACACACACACACACACACACACACACTCCTATTTCTCTCTTCCATTACATTCATAAATACTTCCTTCCATCCTTCCCTCCTTTCTTTTTCGTCTTTCACTTCAAATGCGACACAAACAGCCTTGTAAAGACCCAAGAGATTTATTACTACTTGTTCTTCCTTTTGTCTTCCTTCCTTGCTTCATTCCTCCCTTCCTTTGTTCATCCTTTTATTCATTTTATCCTTATTTTCCTGTTTGCTTCTTCCTTTTCTGTCAACTCCTTACTTCATTTCCCTAAATTTTGCTCACCACTTCATTCCCTCCTTTTTTTCTTTCCTTCCTTTCTGTCTTCTTTCTTTCCTTGTTTCCCTCCACGCCGCCTCCTTGCCACACCTGACTTCTGACAACGAACGCCGGACCATCTCTGCAGGCCTCACCGCACCTCATCCTAACCTGACAAAGGGGAAAGGGGGGGGATAGGAGCAAGGCCAGACTGAGCTCCTTTCGTCCTTCACAGCTAAGGGAAGGAGTCTGTAACCTTGCCTCGCCCTCTCTCTCCATCTTCCATTTAAATTTCCTTCTCCTCCTCCTCCTTCTTCTTCTCTTCCTCCTCCTCTTAATTCTCCCATCTCATCTTCCTCCTGCTTCTATTCCTTCGTTGGCTTTCTCCCCCGTTCATTTTCCATTTTTCGCTTACTCTTCGCTTCCTGTTTGTTCTCTTCCACCTCCTCCTCGTCTTCGTCCTTGTCCTTTCATTCTTCCTCTTCCTCCTTCTTCTCTTTTTCCTTCTCTTCCTTTCTCTCCTTTGCATTTTCTTCTATTCCACTTCCTCCTTCTCCTTCACGTGTTTGGCTTTTTTTTATCTCATTTCTCCTCCTCCTCTTCCTCTTTCTCCTCCTCCTCCTCCTCCTCCTCCTCCTCCTCCTCCTCCTCCTCCTCCTCCTCCTCCGTTTATTTCTCCTACGGTTATTTTCATGGGGTGGTTTTCATGACCTCCTTCTCTCCTTCTCACTGATTGTCTGTCTTTTTTCCTCTCTCTCTCTCTCTCTCTCTCTCTCTCTCTCTCTCTCTCTCTCTCTCTCTCTCTCTCTCTCTCTCTCTCTCTCTCTCTCTCTCTCTCTTTCCTGATTTTTTTAATCTTTTTTCCTTCTCTTCTTCATTCTTTCCTCAAGTTAGTCCATAAATTAACTTTCCTAAACTCACTACTGTTATGATCGCCGCCACAACCATCACCACCATCACCACCATGACCACCACCAACACCACCACCATCCTACCCCATTACAGGCATTTTATCAACCGAGGAGAGAGAGAGAGAGAGAGAGAGAGAGAGAGAGAGAGAGAGAGAGAGAGAGAGAGAGAGAGAGAGAGAGAGAGAGAGAGAGAGAGTCAATTTTTGCCAACTCTCAGCTGAAATCTCACGCAAAAACTCATCCTTTAAATTTGCTTCGGTTATGATATCTAATTTTTCCTTCCTCCTCCTCCTCCTCCTCCTCCTCCTCCTCCTCCTCCTCCTCCTCCTCCTCCTCCTCTTCGTCGTCTTCCTTCCCCTTCCTCTTCCTCCTATTCTCCCGTCCTTCCTTTCTGCTGTAGCCTATCTTCCTTAGTCATGATTTTTACTCTCTCTCTCTCTCTCTCTCTCTCTCTCTCTCTCTCTCTCTCTCTCTCTCTCTCTCTCTCTCTCTCTCTCTCCTTCACTACATTAAGATTAGCAATATTTTTCTATCTTTTTTTATTCTCCTCTTCCTCCTCCACCTCCCCCTTCCTCTTCTTTTCTTCCTTCCTTCCTTCCTTCCTTCCTTCCTTCTTTACTTCCTTCCTTCTCTTTCATTTCTCTTTTCCTTCACGACATTGAAATCAGTAACATTTATCTATCCTTTCTATCCTCCTCCTCCTCCTCCTCCTCCTCCTCCTCCTCCTCCTCCTCCTCCTCCTCCTCCTCCTCCTCCTCCTCCTCCTCCTCCTTCCCATAAAGCTTGGTAGGTCATTATACTAGAGACTTAAACTTTGCTTAATCTGAGAAAGAGTTTATTAGTGGGGCATAATTTTGGGGGTCGTGCTGGGACAGTGGGTAGGTCCTCTTGGTTCTCTTTCGGTTCTCTCTCTCGGTTCTCTCTGGTACTCTTGGTTCTATCGGTTCTCTCTTGTTTTTTTTCGGTCTCTAGTTCTCTCTCTGGTTCTCTGGTTCTACGTTTTCTTTCTGGTTCGCTCGGTTCTCGCTGTTGTCTTGGTTCCTTGGTGCGCTCTGGTCTCTCTCTGGTTATTCTTCTTTTGGTTCTCTCGTTTCCCTCTCTGGTTCTCCTTCTTGTGGTTCTCCGGTTCTTTTTCTCGTGGTTTTGATGCGCGATTATTGAACCAGCTTCCTATTCTCTCTCTCTCTCTCTCTCTCGTTTCCTCTTCCTCTTGTGGTGTCTTATTTTATTTTATTTATTCTTTATTTTGCTTTCTACTTTTATTTTTTGTTGGGTTTATTTATTTATTTATTTTTTTTATGTTCGTGTTGTTCTTTTTCTTTTTTATGATTTCTTTCATTTTTTTCTCGCTTTCTTCTCGACTCTCTTATTTATTTTTACATTTTTCTCTTCCTTTTTTTCTCTTATTGTTCTTCTTCCTCCTCCTCCTCCTCCTCCCCTCCTTCTCCTTCTCCTTCTCCTTCTCCTTCTCCTTCTCTTTCTCTTTCTCCTTCTCCTTCTCCTTCTCCTTCTCCTTCTCCTTCTCCTCCTCCTCCTCCTCCTCCTCCTCCTCCTCCTCCTCCTCCTCCTCCTTATTCTTCTCCTCCTCCTCCTCCTTCTCCTCCTCCTCCTCCTCCTTCTCCCCCTCCTCCTCGTCTTGCCTTCCTGTTACCTGTTTCGTTCATTGCTCACACACACACACACACACACACACACACACACACACACACACACACACACACACACACCAAAGACTGCATGCAGTTAGTAATTATCTCCGTGTACTTGTGTGTGTGTGCGTTCATGTGTGTGTGTGTGTGTGTGTGTGTGTGTGTGTGTGTGTGTGTGTGTGTGTGTGTGTGTGTGTGTGTGTGTGTGTGTGTACGTACCCTGAGTGGCGGCACATGCACATAGCCTTCTTGTCTTGCTTATCGAAGGAGGAGGAGGAGGAGGAGGAGGAGAAGGAGGAGGAGGAGAAGGAGGAGGAAAAGGAGGAGGAAGAGGAGGAGTACGTAGGAAGGAGAGGGTTTCAATTTAACTTTTTTTTTTAAGCTACAGCAAGAATTATACATTAGTACATATTAGCCTCGTGTGTGTGTGTGTGTGTGTGTGTGTGTGTGTGTGTGTGTGTGTGTGTGTGTGTGTGTGTGTGTGCATTTCTATCAGTTTGTGTCATTTTCTTTACTACTTTTCATCATTTGCTATTTTATTGTATTCCTTTACTCTTTTTTTTTTTTATCGCGTGTGTGTTTGTTCGTCTCGTCTTCTTCATTAACTACTTTTACTTTACTTTATCTGATTACTTTACCTACTGTATTTATTAAACCCAGTAGAAAGAGTAAGTAAATAAATAAGGACTCCACTTTTGTATCCAAGAAGCACTTCGTTGCGAGCCACGACCGCCGCCGCGCCTCCATTCAGCTGGGAAGAAAACATTTCTCTCCGCCACAAAAGAAATACGTCAAAGAAAACAAAAAAAGAAAGAAAGAAAACAATGATAAAAGAAAAACAAACAAAAAAATAAATATAGAATTATAAATGAATGAAGTACTTGGACCCTTCTTACAAATGAACAGATAGTACACACACACACACACACACACACACACACACACACACACACACACACACACATACACAGACACACACAGTTAAAGATGAGATCATAGTTTTCAAGGAACAAGTCAGCTGAGAATACGAGAATATGGTGATGATGATGATGATGATGATGATGATGATGATGATGATGATGATAATTTGGAGGAGGAAAAGGAGAGCAACGACGATAATAAGTAGGTAAAATATGATGGAAGAGAAAATTGAGTAGCGGAACGAGGAATAGAAAGAAAAAGAAGAAAAAAAGGAGGAGGAGGAGGAGGGAAAGTAGAAGGAGGAGAAGTAAGAGGAAAGAAACACAGATCAAGAATGAATAGAGTAGCATGAGAGAGAGAGAGAGAGAGAGAGAGAGAGAGAGAGAGAGAGAGAGAGAGAGAGAGAGAGAGAGAGAGAGAGAGAGAGACGGAGTATGGTCATCAGCATACGAATGAACCACGTTATTTGTCGAAGGAAGGAGAGAGAGAGAGAGAGAGAGAGAGAGAGAGAGAGAGAGAGAGAGAGAGAGAGAGAGAGAGAGAGAGAGAGAGAGAGAGAGATGAAAAGGCGAAAGGTTACTGATGAAGAAAACGAAGAACGGACTACGAAATCTGGAAATGGAAGGAAGGGAGGAAGATGAAGATAAGAAGAAGATAAAAGAGAAAAAAAATGACGAAAACGAAAACGAGAAAGAGAGAACTTGAAGAAGGAGGAGGAAGAGAGAAGATGAAGTGATGCAATGATGGGGAATAAAAGGAAGGACATGAGGAAAACTAGGAAACTTAAAGGCACTGAGGAGAGGCGAGGAAGCAGCAGAGGAAAGCAACAAAGTCTCGGACCACCAGAGGCTTTCCTGAGTCTGAAGGTCACAGGTGCCTTGCCATCCTGGTGTGTCTCACGAGCAGTCCCGGGGGTGAAGGATATCAGGAAGCTGGAGTGAGATCAGGATGAGAGAGAGAGAGAGAGAGAGAGAGAGAGAGAGAGAGAGAGAGAGAGAGAGAGAGAGAGAGAGAGAGAGAGAGAGAGAGAGAGAGAGAGAGAGAGAGAGAGAGACTAAAGCCACTGAGATAGGTTGAGAGATCGGATACACACACACACACACACACACACACACACACACACACACACACACACACACACACACACACACACACACACACACACACATGTAGCCTCAGAAGGCTTATAGACCTGATGGGGTCCCTCCTATTGTTCTACGAAACTGTACCTCCATGCTTGCACCTTGCTTAGTCAAACTCTTTCAACTCTGTCTATCAACATCTACCTTTCCTTCTTGCTGGAAGTTTGCCTACATTCAGCGTGTTCCTAAAAAGGGTGACCGTTCTAATCCCTCAAACTACCTTGCTATTGGTTTGATTTCCTGCCTATCTAAAGTGTCTGACTCTATCCTCAACAGGAAGATTCTTAAACATCTATCACTTCACAGCCTTTTATCTAATCACCAGTATGGGTTCCGTCGAGGCCCGCTTTACTCGTGATCTTCTGGCTTCCCTTACTGAGTCTCTTTTAGGCATTTTGGTGAAACCTTCATTGTTGCCTTACGCATATCAAAAGCATTTGATACAGTCTGGCACAAAGCTTTGATTTCCAAACTACCCTCCCACGGCCTCTACCCTTCTATCTGTAAATTCATCTCTAGTTTCCTTTCTGACCGTTCTATTGCTGCTGTAGTGGATGTTCACTGTTGTTCTCCTAAGCCTATTAACAGTGGTATTCTAAGCAAGCTAAGGTTCTTGTCCTATCCACTCCTACGCTAATGACACCACCCTACACTCTTCCACGTCTTCTCATAGACGTCTAACCCATCAGGAATTAAACAGTTCACGCAGGAAAGCCACAGAAAGCCTGACTTCACATATCTAAAATTTCTAATTGAGTCAGAGCAAATTTAGTATTGATCAATGCCTCAAAAACTCAAATCCTCCATCTAACAACTCGACACAACCTTCCAAACAGCTATCCCCTCTTCTTCAATGACACTCAACTGTCTCCCTTTTCTGCACTGAACATTTTCGGTCTGTCCTTTACTTATAATCTAAACAGGAAACTTCACATCTCATCTCCAGGTGAAACAGCTTCTATGAAGTTATTGGTTATGAATCGTGTCTGCCAGTTTTTCTCACCACCTCAGCTGCTAACTCTGTACAGGGGCCTTATATGTACTTATCCGTCCACATATGTAGTATGGTTCACATGTATGTGGGGTGTGGTGTTCCACTCATACAACTCTGCTAGATAGGGTGATTCAAGAGCATTTCGTCATATCAACTCCTCTCCTCTAACTGATTGTCTTCAGCCTCTCTCTCATCGCCGTAATGTTGCATCTCTTGCTATCTTCTATCGGTATTTTCACGCTGATTGCTCTTCTGATCTTGGTAAATGCATGCCTTCCTTTATCCTGCTGCCTCAATGCACAAGAATTTCCACTTTCTCACCTCTATTCTTTCCATTTCGCTAATGCAAGAATTAACCAGTATTCTTAATAATTCATCCTTTTTCTGGTAAACTCTGGAACTCCCTGCCTGTTTCTGTATTTCCTCCTTCCTATGACTTGAACTCTTTTAAGACAGCTATCCTCCAATTTTCGATGATTCTTTTCTACCTCGCTTTGGGAAGTGACTGACAAATGGGCCTTGTGCACTATCCCCTTGGTTAGTGCCCATCATACATAAAACACACACACATACACGCAGAGAGACAAAGACAGACAGACGAGAAACCTGTACTCTTTATGGCGTCAATTTTTCCACCAACACATAAAATAAAGAATGAAAGAGAAGGTAAAAAGTCTGAAAAGAAAGACAACAGGCAGATGCAGGTGGCGCCGAAATGAAGTATGGACGATACATCTCGAACACACACACACACACACACACACACACACACACACACACACACACACACACACACACACACACACACACACACACACACACACACACACACACAGCGGCTCCGCGAAAAGGTAAGCGTCACAACTACAGGTTTCTTTTTTTCTTCTTTTTTTTTTTGCCAGGAGAGAGAGAGAGAGAGAGAGAGAGAGAGAGAGAGAGAGAGAGAGAGAGAGAGAGAGAGAGAGAGAGAGAGAGAGAGATACTTTACATCAAGATAGTGACAAATAGACAGACAGAAATAGAAGTAAACGAAGCAATATTCAACGAATGTGTGTACCTGTGTGTGTGTGTGTGTGTGTGTGTGTGTGTGTGTGTGTGTGTGTGTGTGTGTATACGTCTGATGTTGTGAGATTGATATTACTTTCTTTTCTTCACGGTTTTCATTAAGAGAGAAATGTGCACGGTGAACTTTCCTTCCACGTGTCAACATTTACGTCAGCAGGTCGCTTGCAACACTAAACTAATGCAAACTCTTCGCGGGAGAGCCAAACATATTGCAGCCAGAACATACGTACATGCATGCATTGGAGATACCTTTATTTATTTAGGTTATGATGAAACTCCTTTGTAGGATTAGAATTTTTACGAAAGTGGGAACGATTCAGTTACTTTGATCTCGTATGCAGTAAACTCACCAATCAAGTTTTCATCCACCAACGTTCCACCCATGCTGGCTTAACTTAACTTAGGATAGGCGAGGTTAGGTTAGGTCAGGATTAGAGAAATAGTGTTAGGTTTGGGTTAGGCTGGTTGTGTAATGCTAGGATGGATAGGTTATGGTTAGTAAAAATGTTATGAAAGAAAATGTTGTTGGTTAAATTTTTCATGTGAGAATTTTCGTTGGTTTACTTGGGTTGGATTTGCCAAGAAGGTGTTTCGTGGTACATTAGTTTAGGTTGTGGGACTTCATCATGGGAATGGGTTATTTTTTGAGTTGAATTTTCATGCAGGAGTTTTCGTGGATGTAATTTGAATAGAAGTGTAGTTTAATTTAAAGGTTAATCTAGAGATTACATGTTTGACTTGAGCAGTCTGTAAAGATGTGATGATTTTTTTGTTCCCGTGCAAAGTCTCGGTGATGGCTGCTCTAAAAAAAATATTTCCCTGGAATGTTAAAGTTTACATTGTGTCTCATCGTGCAGGTAAAAGTTTTGGCGGAAGTGAAAGATGTTTTTAGCTGCGATTACCTTTTTTGATTAAGAATGTTTTGAAATTGTGAAGCGCTGAAGCAATTTTCACGTGTTTAAATTATACTGTTATTTTCGTGATGGATTTTTGGAGTGATCTTAATTAAAGCTGTTGAACTAAATGTATAATGTTGAACTGTTTCATGTACAGCAGTTTAAAAATTAAGTACGAGTTATGTTTATATTTAGTTCAGTATTTATCGTCATGAATACTTTAGCATTTGTGTGGATCTTTTTGTTTCTTTCTTTCCTCTTTAACGGACCGCTTCCTGTTTGGTGTTATATTTATGATACTTCTAATGTCACGCGTAATTATGATCTTCACGGCACACGCGCGGTGGAGTGCCGACCCTGGCGTGTCTTCCGCAAACTAATCTGAAGTAATGAAAGAGGAGAGAGATCATTGGCTCATTACTTTTATATATATTCTGTTAATTCGAAAGCATATCCATAACTTTTGTACGTATGAAGCATCAAGACAGAAAAGGACACACACAGATAGAGAGAGAGAGAGAGAGAGAGAGAGAGAGAGAGAGAGAGAGTGTGTGTGTGTGTGTGTGTGTGTGTGTGTATGTGTGTCGTGTGCATCTCAAAGCAAATATCTTCAAGGAAATAAAAAAAAAAACACGAACAGTCTTGTCTGTATCAACAAAGGAAAAACTAAATGGAAATGAAGGCGAGGAGAAGGAAGGGAAGGAGAGGGAGGAAGAGCTGAAGGAGGACAAAGAGGTAGAAATGAGAGAGCAAGAGAGAAGGAAGAGAAGAAGAAAAAGGAGGAGGAGGAGGAGGAGGAGGAGAAGGAGGAAGAGGAGGAGGAGGAGAAGGAGGAAGAGGAGGAGGAGGAGGAGGAGGAGGAGGAGAAGGAGGAACACTCAGCTTCACTATGAATAACAGATTGGCCATGACTTAGGAAGAAAATTCAGGCGGCGAGGGAACGAGGGAGGAGTTTCTCGACTTCGATACGCGTGAGGGATTAGGTGGGGGGAGGGGGAGGAGGAAGAACAAGAAGGAGGAATAGGAAGACGAGAATAAGAAAGGAGGATGAGTAGGAAGAGGAGGAGGAAGAGGAGGAGGAAGGTCGAAGTAAAACAAATATGCATGCGCCACTAGACTGTGCCCTTTAGGAACACCTTTGGAGATGAGAGAGAGAGAGAGAGAGAGAGAGAGAGAGAGAGAGAGAGAGAGAGAGAGAGAGAGAGAAAGAGAGAGAGAGAGAGAAAAGTTAGTTATGATATTTTCGACTACTACTACTACTACTACTACTACTACTTTATCGTCTATTTTCACATATTTGCGTTATAGGTACATGTAATCGCACGTTTGTCTATTGATTAATGCAGTGAGTCATTAGCTGCTTACGAAAGTTACGAATATTTTGTTGTTTTTCTTTCATCTAATCATTAAAAACCTTGACAATATTTTTATTTTAACCAATGCTTTATTGTTGCTTCAGATTTTCGATTTCTCTTTTATGTATGTCGATATTCGTACAGTTATTGGCTGCGTTTTCTCTCTCTATTGTAATTTACGCGTTTGTACGTCGTTATCATATTTTCACTTTCTTTTTTGTCGATGAGGAATATTTTTTTCTTTTATCTTCGTGAGTTAAATGAAAAAAAAAAAAAATTCACCTTTTTTGTTTGACGATCTTCATACGTTTCCTGTGTCGGTGATGTGCTTCACTAACGCGGCTCCAAACAACACCTGTAAATTGAAGCGTTGGCCTCATAAATGACGTGATTGATTGCCGGATCATGTCCTCATCCATGTAATATATTGTAAAGGTTACATTCACAGCGCCCAGATTTGTGTGTGTGTGCGTGTGTGTGTGTGTGTGTGTGTGTGTGCGTGTGTGAGCATGGGTGGTGGGCGAGATGGGGCTGGTGCCGGTCGAGTGGCTGGTGTTGGTGGCGGAAATAAAACTTTTATTTTGAGTTGGACGCAAACCTTTTCATAAGCAAATTTGCACCAGAAAACTTAATCTGATCCAAACAAATGCAAAAGGATTACTCTAAAATACAATCCTTGATTTATGCATGAAAATTTTCTCCTTTGGACAAAAGTTGCGCAAAATATTTTCAAGGGACAAAAAAGTCGATGCAGATAACGGTGGATTTTTCTGTGTGTTTGGGGGACAGGGAAATTTTTGTACCATTTGAAGCAGAGAAAGAAAGTGAGAAAGAAAAAAAAAAAGGGGGGTCATCGGAAGGTGGTGACAATTCGATAACAGTGATGGCGACGCGTGGCGGTGTCGGGCAGTGTCTTGCCTCCAGGAAACAGAGAAAGTCCAGAGTCACCCGATCCTGGTTTGTAAAGTTGTTATTATTTTTCTGCAAACTTGTCGTCTCGTCTTTCACCGCAATACTATTTTGTGGCGCGCGACCCAGCCTGGAGGCGGGCGTGTTGGGCAGTGGTTTGGTGGTGCCTCAACCCTGCCATCACCCAGCGAGCCGCCCTGCCTGCCACCCTATCACCCTGCCTGCCTGCCTGCCTGCCTCCCTGCCTGCCTCCCTGCCTGCCTGCCTGCCTCCCTGCCTGCCTGCCTGCTACCCTGCCTGCCTCCCTGCCTGCCTGCCTGCCAGTGGATGAGCGGCAGGCAGACAACGCCCACCGCCTCGCTGTGTCACATCGTCATATCCGTTGTGGCCTCACGCCAAGAAAAATAAGGAAGCGCCTTGAGCCACGTAAGTTCCATGAGTAAGAAAAATATGAAGTTATGAAGCATTCGTTAAGAGAAGCTCAGGTGTCACGCTGACGTCCTCTGCCTTGAAGTTTGATACTGTGTCGCGCTGTTTCCTTGAGTCCGCGTGCAGGAAAACATGCCGCGCCGCAAGAGTGAAGAGAAGCGCCGTTTGTGTGTGCTGGCCGGGACGCTGCGACCTGTGCACACACACCTCACCACTCCGGCACCTGCTCCTCAGATTTCCAACGTGGTCAAAATTGTTTTCTCATCTTGATTTGATATTTAAAGGCACAGTTGTTCTTGTCATTGTCCTCCTCCTCCTCCTCCTCCTCCTCCTCCTCCTCCTCCTCCTCCTCCTTCTCCTCCTCCTCCTCCTCTTCCTCCTCCTCGCCCTACCATGTGTGACCTCATAACCTTACAAAACCCTCTGTATAATATAAACTTTGACCTCACCTGACCCGCTTACTCCCACTCAGTTACTCCCTTACACACACACACACACACACACACACACACACACACACACAGTAGTGAACCCTGACCCTTTCTAATTCGTTTCCGATTTTTATTTTTCTTATCCTTTCCGAGACTCTCCTGCACTTTGACTTACTGTGACGCTCCGTTTGCTTCTGAATTTTACTCTCTCTCTCTCTCTCTCTCTCTCTCTCTCTCTCTCTCTCTCTCTCTCTCTCTCTCTCTCTCTCTCTCTCTCTCTCTCTCTCTCTCTCTCTCTCTCTCTCTCTCTCTCTCTCTCTCTCTCTCTCTCTCTCTTTACTCATATTTTCACTAAATCACATGTGTTCACACATGAATGTTCACGCTGACATTCTGTGTGTGTGTGTGTGTGTGTGTGTGTGTGTGTGTGTGTGTGTGTGTGTGTGTGTGTGTGTGTGTGTGTGTGTGTCATCCTGTGGGAGCATCACTCTCTCCCATCCTACAGTAACTTTCCTGCCAGTTGAAACAACATATGTAGTAGAACCTGAATTCGTATGAAGTCCTTAATCTGTAAAAAAAAAAAAAAAAAGTAAATAAAACAAAGAATAGAAAAATCGGATTGCATCAGCTAATACTTAAGAGGAAAGTGCTCAAACATCACAGGCGACTTACAGATATGCTTCACGATCAGCTTAACACCTTCAGCACCACGGCATTACTTTCATTTTATTCTGGATATCACTTTTAAGTTATCATCAAGTATACCGTGATATGTTTTGTAGTAAAAAGGTTCGAAATCAAGTGTCGTTTTACTCGTACACTCGCCATAATTCGATTTTTAGTTATTTACTGTTTTGATGTACTGATTGATGACACGAAGTTCGGTATTCGTTAATAGTAGTGAATGAGTGAAGGAAGCATTTCAGCAGCTGAGTGTGTGGCAGGAGGCGCAGCATTTGTTCACTTAGCAAGACGTCTCGATGCTGCACGCCCGTCCTCTTCACTTGTTGGAATAAAGTTGAAACATTCAGAGACAGAGCGAAATGTGATGTTCGTTCTGCTTTTAATGATTTAGTTTTACTTTAGTCAGTGACGCTGACGTGTGTTTGACAGGGGAACTTGTGGCCACGCAGTGAATGATGCTCGTGCCCTCACTGCCACTGCGGCTCCCTCGCCACCAACTTCCCGCCAGTGCGATCTATTTTCCCAACTTATATTGCCTCCTGAAACTAGGACAAGTTGTATTATTGACAAGGATGAGAGCACACCTGACTCACTAACAGTCATACTTATACATTACATGAATAATGGATCGTGAAATTCATTTAATGTATACGTATGATTATTAGAAATCGCAAGGCAAATATGACATCGAAGAACATACGTAATTAGGTTTTTGTTGTTCTGTATACTTGGATGTATGTCATTCTGTCGTAACTGGGTCTTGATATATATTTTCCTTTATCAATTAACACATTACTGTGGATGTGATGGACGTATTAAGTCGTCACACACATTCTAGTGGCTTCAGAGGGCTTAAAAGAAGTCCAGTTCACCTGAATGATGTAATAAGTTTCTTGGGCCTCAAGCGTCGCCGGCAGGAGAGTTGTCTCGCAGTCCCCGTCACAGCTGGACGTTTGAAAGGAATCCCTCCCGGGCGGCTACTCTTCACATGGCATTGTAAACGACGCTCGTCAGCGACACAACAGCTTTAGGCACGACTCCCCAGCAACACGAAAATTGGAAAGTCTGTCGCTCGTGATCTACGCAGCTCCAGCCATCACCGGAAAAATAGAAAATGACATTCACAGTTGAGAAACGTCATATTCCTCAAACAGAAGCAGACAATGAATTCGACTGCAAAGAGAAAAATAAAAACACCGGTGTGCAAAAGTTAAATTTTCCCCGAGGTTCACATTCAGCGGATAGCAATACCGAACATTGCAATGAACCCTCCAGCCACGGCTAGACATCACCTGCAGGGGAGAGAGAGAGAGAGAGAGAGAGAGAGAGAGAGAGAGAGAGAGAGAGAGAGAGAGAGAGAGAGAGAGAGAGAGAGATTGGGGTCTTTCCTCATTGTAATAACAGACAACAGTCGTGTCCTTTCTTTCCTCTCCTTGATCCCCCTATTTACCATAACACTCCCCACCACACTCACACCCAGCACCCCCACCCCACCCTTCCCACACACCACCTGCTGCCCCCACCCACCATCCTTCCAGCCACCTCCCCGTCCCTCTTCCCCTTCTCTCCCAATCCTCTCCCTGGCACAATACACTAGTTCCCCTTGCTCTCCCCTTCCCCTGCCTCTTCTCCTCTCCTCACCCTTTCTTTCACTGGCGGGTTCCTCTGTGATCTGTCTGTTTGTTCGTCTGTCTGTCTGTCTGTCTGTCTCTTGCATAACATCCACCCATACCCTTCGTTTCCTTCCTTCGCATCTCTCTTCTCCCTCCTCTGCCTATCACAGCATTCTTCACCCCTAAAATCTTTACCCTTCTCTCCCCTCTCCCTTCCCTTCATCCCTCCCCTATGCCCTCCTTTGTATTTCTCTCCCAATCCCTTTTCCCCACGCCCCTTCCCTCGTCTCTCTCTTCCAGCACCGTAATACCAGGCGCTCCCCAGTAAAATGCAGTTTCCGGGTTGGATTTCGGACACCCACACAGGATTTCTCTCTCTCTCTTTCTCTCTCTCTCTCTCTCTCTCTCTCTCTCTCTCTCTCTCTCTCTCTCTCTCTCTCTCTCTCTCTCTCTCTCTCTCTGCCGCTGCCTCGCCCGCGTACGCCTGTGGGCCGCGGTGGTGTCGATTATTGTAGCGTGTATGGGGAGCGGTATAGGGATGTAGGGACCGGTTGCTCTCTGCTCGTGGGACTCCTCTACTCTGATAGGGAATATGTTTTTTGCTTTACTGACAAAAAAAAGTGATTATACGTAAAAAAAATTAGTTCTGGTTACCTACAAATTTATGTATTCAGTATCATGTCTCTCTCTATGCAGAAATACACTTATTTTTATTGTTTTTCCGACGTGTATTCTAAATTATTCTATGCAGGAAATGTCAGCTATCTTTTTTTCATTCTGTCTAACACTGCCATGGTGTAACTAAACTATAGCTGACGGTGGCGGTGACGGAGAGGCAGACTTCGAAGTCCGGTGGTCCCCAAGAGTGTGAGGGAAGATAATTACCACTGCGCCACTGGCCTCTCCAACACCAATAGAAGGAGCGCGGATGTCAGTCAGTCCGCCACGCGTGCCTTGTTTGGTGATGAGGCGCCGCTACGTGCAGGGGTTTACCGGACCCAGACCCAGACCCACACACGCCCCTTGTTTCCCTGCCACTCGCGAGGAAATTGACTGAAACCATTCGTCGCGAGTTTCAGAATTCAGGCCACGAGGCTGTGAAAGAAAATATGTATATAAAAAAAAAGACTTTTGTCCCCAGCTGTACAGCCAAATATTTCTTTCCTGTCGTTGTTGTTGGGGAGTCAAATTCCCTCCCACCTTCGGGCAGCGAGTGGAGTGAGTGGAGTGAGTGGAGTGGAGTGGAGTAGTGGGGAAATGGTCATCTCATCGTTTATTTGTTTGGTGTGACCGTTTGATGAATGTGGAAGCGACATCTATCAGGCATCGCTAGTTGGAAATTTCAAAAGATCAAGAGTTTCGTTAGTCTCTCTCTCTCTCTCTCTCTCTCTCTCTCTCTCTCTCTCTCTCTCTCTCTCTCTCTCTCTCTCTCTCTCTCTCTCTCTCTCTCTCTCTCTCCAGGATGTTGTCACGTCATTCTCACAGCTCCATTTTTTTTCCCTCTTGTCACTTTCATGTTTTTTTTAGTATGTATATGTTTTCACCTCTTTCCTTCCTTCTGCTTCCTCATCATTCATACTGAATCTCTCTCTCTCTCTCTCTCTCTCTCTCTCTCTCTCTCTCTCTCTCTCTCTCTCTCTCTCTCTCTCTCTCTCTATCTATCTATCTATCTATCTATCTATCTATCTGTTTGTCTATCTACCTCACACACACACACACACACACACACGACTCCATTTCCCATCACCCAATACCTGCCCACCTCCTCCCTCCCCCTTCCGTGTCTCACCTGGTGTTGTCCTCGTTGACGAACATGATTACCACCCTCGCCTGCGGTTTGGTGCTCAGCCTCTCAATGATCAAGTCGAAGTCCTCGGGCCGCGTGTTCCTCATGACCTGCTCAGCCACCGCCACGCAGAGACCCGAAGACTCCGCCAGTTTGGTGAACGATGCGATACCCTGCAGGAGGAAGAGGTGGGTTTTGAGTACGTAGGGGTGAGAGGGAGTAACGTGTAGGGGTGTTTGGTTTCTTTACGTGGTTAAGTCTTTTGCTGCTAAGGTCTTTTTTTTTTTTTTTTTTTTTTTGTAATGTTGAGTTCACCGCAGTACTTATTTTTTTCCTGGATAGATGAAAAAGAAAAAAAGGGTTATCTCTGCCTCATCTAGTTTGGTGAAAGACACGATAAGAGAGAAAGTAATTAATGTATTGGTCTTTGGTTTGGTGTCGTGATTAACCCTTTTCATTGCTATGGTCGCCTTCTGCTAACAATGAGGACAGCTGTAGTAAATTGTTTGGGTGGACGGACGTAAAAAAATAAAAAAGAAAGAGAGAGAGAGATTAATTTTATCTTTACTAAGCTACGTAGGAGTACATTTGTAAGACTAGTACAAAAAAATAAGTCCATTAAAAGTATTAGATAATGGAAAAGATTGACTAGTGGGGAAAGAGTTAATTAAAGTTAGTGAAGAGAAAGGAATGCGCGAGTTTGTTGAGGTGTAAAAGGTTGAAGAGGTGTTGGCGGGGAGGTGGGAAAGAGAGGGAGGTGTGTTTGATAGGCGAGTGGTGGTGTCAGGTGCGTGGGTTCCTGATGTGACGTGCTCGCTGAGGGAGGGTCCACGCGGCGCAGCGGGTGGTGCTGGTGGGAAGGGGAGGAAAAAAGGAAGGAAAAAGATGAAGGAACGTGTGTTGGGGGGAGGCTGGAGGGGGTTAGAGTAGAAAAAATACTGATGGACTGGTGTTTGAAGGACGGGATGCGAGGAGGGCTCAGGGGGTGTACAGGTGTCAGTGAGTGAAATAAATGAGCGAATAGCAATGTCAGGGCAGTGGCTCCAGCAGGGGTGTCATGTCAGGGCAGTGGCTCCAGCAGGGGTGTCATGTCAGGGCAGTGGCTCCAGCAGTGGTGTCATGTCAGGGCAGTGGCTCCAGCAAGGGTGTCATGTCAGGGCAGTGGCTCCAGCAGAGGTGTCATGTTAGGGCAGTGGCTCCAGCAGTGGTGTCATGTCAGGGCAGTGGCTCCAGCAGTGGTGTCATGTGGAGCGAGGAGCGGAGGTCATAAGTAATAGATTATATAATGATAAGGTGAGTAACAGAACACCAGTGGATTTTTGTATGGAGATGATGCCAAGTTCATGACATCGCGGGACAAGAGAATGAGGAGGTGTATGAGGGTACTGAGGGAATGGAAACCTCGTGTGAAAAATGGCTGCTCAAATTTCATTCTACGAAATTATGTTTTTTTCATGAGTGTGAGAATTGTAAAGGAGCAAAAAGAGGGATTAAGGGAAGGAAATTCTAAAAAGGGCGTGGGAGTTGTAGTTGCTAATCAGTTTAGACTTTGAGGAACACAAGGACGGAAAGTAAATGAGGCAAATGAATGATGTGGAATTATCAGAACAATCATTACTCTGGATGAGACAAAATTAACAAGATCATATATTGCTATGATAATAATTGGTGTATAGTATGCAAACCAAGTATGTTGTCCATATAAGAAGAAACGTATAGAGACTAGAAAATGTACAGAGACAAGTCACGGAGTAAATTCCAACTCTGAAAAATCTGACAAAGAGAAAAGATTAGTTTAATTGAACTTTGCAAGACTGACATAAAGAAGGATACGGAGAGACATGACAGAGATACGTAAATTATTGAGTGGAGTTCGTGACAAGGACGTATGTGGGGAGCTGCTCATGAGGCACGAAGGTAATGGAGCAAGACGAGATTATAAGAAAAAATAAATAAATAAAATAAGAAAAAAAGGTAAGACTTAATAACAGGAAATATATTTATAGCAAAAGCGGTTATCTGGAACAGCCTGCCTGATGAAATGATAAATGCAAAACCCCCAATAAATCGTGAAAAGTAAAAAGATCAAATAATGAAGGAACAGAAGTTAACCATGACTATAAAACCCAAATTGAAACAAACCAGCACAGCAGCACACCTACCACACACAGGAATATCACAACCGGAATCACACGCCTGAGAAAAGCCTCTTTAAAAAAATCTTCTCTAAGCTTCCGTAAGTATGCAACTACGAGCAGACCAAGCGACAGAATGAGTGGTGATGATGGTAACGCCGGTAAGTGGTGCAACGTAACTCTGATGTGGATGAGACAAACACTGGTGGAGGAAAGTGATTGCTACGGCCACTGAAGGAATAACGTTAGTGGAAGAGGAGGTGGTGATAACGGCGGTGGTAATGGTGGTCGTCATTGTGGTGGAGGCTGTAAGGAAGACGCATAGAAGGCCTAGTGACGTCCAGGTGGAGAAGAATAGGAGGGCGCGGAGGCAGGCGATGGTAAAGAAATGATGGGAATTGATAAGTCATGTAGGTAGGTGAGGCGAGTTTTTAGAGAGGGTGACGATGAAGGGGGAGGAGGAAGAGGAAGAAAAATGGATAGAAGGAGAGAAAGGAAAGAAGAGGAGAATGGTAAGGAAAAACTAAGGCATTAGATGAATTGTAAGACCAGAATTGGTGATGAATGAGGGAGAGAATACGAACAGCGACTCAATTACAGAATTAAGACGAGTGACCGGGAAGAGGCGAAGAGTTGACTGACCCGAAAAGTAGAAATTAAGAAAGAGCAAGAAAACGAAGACGAGGACGAGAAAGAAAACGAGGGAAGGACGATGGTGACAATGGAGACGAGGAGGAGGAGGAGGAGGAAGAATAAGGGCACGGGTACTTGGGAGGTTATGGGGGAGAAAAGAGGAGGCAAAGAGAGAGGGGGGAGGGAGAGGGGGAGCTAAGAACAAAGGTGTAAGCTATTAATGTGAGGCGCTCAAGTAAAGGTGAGGTGGGGGATCCAAGGTCCTCATTAGAAGAGAGAGAGAGAGAGAGAGAGAGAGAGAGAGAGAGAGAGAGAGAGAGAGAGAGAGAGAGAGAGAGAGAGAGAGAGAGAGAGAAATGGAGTGGAAGACAGATAGATAGTCTCAGATAGATAAAGGGTCAGGCCGGGAGTATTGGTATTCGATAAGCTGACATCAGACTGACTTCAGACTTCAACTTTAAAGCGACAGACATCCTTCCCTCCCTCCCCTCCCTCCCCTTGGTCGCCAGCTGATGCCTTGTTGATGTATTTGGTACTACACTGTTGCACCTGGACTCTCTCTCTCTCTCTCTCTCTCTCTCTCTCTCTCTCTCTCTCTCTCTCTCTCTCTCTCTCTCTCTCTCTCTCTCTCTCTCTCATAACTTTGTATCATTCAACATTTTTCTTTTCCTGTCTTTTATCATTTTATTTCCGACAGTCTACATTTTTCTAACTATTTCAGCACATTCTGTGTTCATTTTTTTTTTTTTTTTGATTCCCTAGCTTTATATTTTCATTTATTTCTTTTTTTACTTTTAATCACAATCTTCTTGTTATATTTTTACCTTGCTTGCTTTCTTTCTTTCTATCTTTCTGTCTCTCTGTTTGTCTGTATATCTATCTGCCTATCTGTCTGTAAGTCTATCTGTCTGTTTATCTATCTATCAATCTATCTGTCTATCCCTCTATCAGTTACGCAGACAAGAATAATCAAATTTTCCATCGTTGCATTTCATTACGTATACGAGGAGGAGACGTTTCTTTCCCATAAGAGTCCACTGAATATTATTTATCACGTATACGATGGCACACTTTTTTCACTCACAAGAATAGAAAAACTGAAGCAGAATTATTAGACGAGAAAGAAACAGCTTCCCTATCCACACACGTCAGTAACAAACAGCTCTCTGCTTCAAGATCCATCCCCGGGGACACGTTGCGGAGAGGCTCGTGTTAACCCTGCCAAGCCTCTCAGATCAGATCACACTTTGGCCTGAGGATGTGCTGTTCAGGTGCTCCCGTCACGAACTCAGCTTTTCCAACGGTATCACGTTTTCGTTTTCTTGTTTCCAGTTTGTTTTCTTTTTGTTTTCTATTTGTTTCACTATTTCTCTGTTTTTTCTTGTTCTCTTACTTTATACAGTTTTATTTATATTTTTTATTTTTTTCGCACTTTCTCTGTTTTCATTTTTTATTAGTACGTATTTTTGTCTTATTTTGATTAATCTTTCGCTGTATTTTGTATTTTTCTGTTGACTTGTTTTCTACTTATGTTTGTCTCTTTGTCTTCCTTTTTATTTTAGTCTCACCTTTTTACGTTTTCTGTATTATTCATCTGTCTTTTCGTCGTCCTAACTGTGGTCATATTTCATTGTTTGCACGTTTCTTTCCTCTTGCATTCTTGGTTATTCGTTTTTTTTTTCGTCTTCCTATTCATATTAATATCACAATGTGCTTTTAACTTACGCCAGTTTTACACCCCGGTCTTTAATATAAAATCTTATTTGCCAACGTTCCCTTAAATTGAATATTAAATTTCATCTTGTCATTGAAGAGCAAGCCTTCAATAACACGATTCATTATAATTTTTTGGTGTTTTCAATTATTGCTGTTCGAGGAGTCGTTGCCTTTACTCCCCCGCGTCCTTGTGCAGCACGTTACTGGCTCCAGCTTCGTAGGGCTGGACACGGGGGTACTTCAGGAGAGCTTGCTGTTATCCCCTAATCATGTCTTTGAAAATGACCAACAAAACATTCAAGAGATTTCAAATATGTAATAATTTGCGTATATTTAGTTATCCAAGCGGTGGAAATATTTTATGGCTTTCGATATCCACAGTATAATAGAATTTTGCTGAGTAAAAACTTTAAAAATTTCTCTTCCCAGTGAAATAAAATGGGTTGATAGAAATAAAGCCCACGCGGAATATTCGTATGTCAGGAGAAAAGTGGAGCCAATCAGAATTAATTGCATCATCTGTTTCTCGTTGTAAAATAGTACTAATATGATGCAGCGACACCGCCATTACCGTGCGCCGCTGCGGCACGCGTGTCAACACGCTCTGTTAGCGGGGCGAGCGTGGGTACGCTTGTGCCGCAGCCAGGAGCAGTGATATCACACTGTACAAATTATTCAGACAGATAAAAAAGCAATATCCGATAACAACCTTCATCTGTCACATGCGCAGTTCTTCTTCATCTTTGCGGAACTCTTAGTACAAAGTTGTTTATTGTTCCATATTTTATTTTTTGTCCAGTTTATAGAAATGACTGCTCGGGCACCTGTAGCTGTGGTGACGGCAGCTGCAGGGTCGGGCAAGGTTTCCGCCGCTGAACATCAAACTACAGAGAAGATTATGGAAATTAAGGTATGAAAGAGATGTAGGGTGCAGAACTTAATACATCCACCCATTTGTCCCTGATCCATAGCTATCTGTACAGACCAGACCACCTGGTGTGCAGTGGATGGTGCTGCGCCTGGTGGTGGAGATGGGCAGGCAATGTACGAGTATTAATTAGTGAGTGTCTCCACGTGAGCATCTCAGTGCTGCTCCAAGTGCAGGTTGTTGCACCTCAGCATTTGTCTGTTAATGCTCACATGACGCCTGCTGTCTAAGCAGCACAGCGTTAGGAAAAACATAAATAAATAAAATAAAACTATATGGACTAAAAAGTAGTGTCTTTTAGTATTACACTTTTAACTTGAACCAAAGTATTTCGTCAGACTCAGGGAACCCTGCTAGTTAGAAGCTTGATAACACCTACATATTCTTTTTAAACTGTTTCTCGTTCAATTATGGTACATGAACGTCTACTGAATATTTTTTCTTAAAGAAGCATGTTTTATCAAATACGATTGCTTCAATATTTACTCGTTTATGTTGTTTATTTAACTGTCTGTTCGTTTACTTATTATTAATCACAGCTGTTACAGCACCGACTCGTTTATTTCATTTCTTTATCTCTTTATTTATTTATTTATTTATTGTTAAGTTGTTGGAAACAAACTTTTGGAAAGACAACGAAGCAAACACGGGGTGGAGTTATGGTGTCTCCCTTCAACATCATATAAAAATATTGTTACTTGACTGGTCATTCCCTTAAATCCTCTAATGAGTAAGACTTGGTGGCCTCTGTGTGTGGCCTTTCAAAGTTAATTTGCTCAGTAACAGGTAATGAAGGACAAACACAGGAATACTTATCTAATTTAAGAACACCATCGCAATAACGTGTCACATTTTTTCAATCGTTGTTAAGGAAAATAAACAACTACAAAGAATTACTTGAAAGAATATAATGAGCCGCACAGAGTTGTAAGCTTTTCATCGCGCTGCTGCAAAGGTAATAAGATCAATTCAGTATTGACGGGAACAGAAAGAGCTCACAATATCAACACTCGCAGCTCTGAATATGATGATGAAATTAAAAAGCGAAGGCATGATGTTGCTCACAATGACCGCCCTTTGTGTGTGTCTGGCTACATTGTTAAGCAGTTGTTGTGTCAGAAACTCATTCAGCTATAATTGACCTGCACAGGCTAATAATGGTGTTTTTTCCTTCCTTTTAAGGTGACACAACAACTACAAATATTATAAAAATTTAATATAGTTTGTCCCGGTAAACATTTATTGCCTCAAGTGAGTTTCAGGTTTACACGCTGGCATGCAGAAGGTCGGAGCGTGTTGTCTCAGGACGGAATTCCAATATTTCGTGTGTTCAAACCGTGTGTGTGTTTATTTAGATCCGTGACTCAGACAAATCAGATGTATTGTTTCCTCAGCGCGCGCGCGCACACACACACACACACACACACACACACACACACACACACACACACACACACACACACACACACACACACACAGGTACTTCTTTTCCTTTTCATTTTCTGCACCAAATAACCTCTCTCTCTCTCTCTCTCTCTCTCTCTCTCTCTCTCTCTCTCTCTCTCTCTCTCTCTCTCTCTCTCTCTCTCTCTCTCCACCCTCCTCACGCCTACTCGTATTCTCCCTCCCTCCTCAGACCTTATCTTCCTTTCCTCACCACCTCTCTCTCTCTCTCCCTTCGCTCCATCCTCTCTCTCTCTCTCTCTTTCCAGACACTTCTTTCACCTTTCCACCCCCTCTCTCTCTCTCTCTCTCTCTCTCTCTCTCTCTCTCTCTCTCTCTCTCTCTCTCTCTCTCTCTCTCTCTCTACTCTTTCCTTATGCATTCATGTACTGTACGTTTTTTCCTTTTTGCTTTTTCCCAGCCTCTCCCTTCCTCCCTCTCCTCTTTCCCTCTCGTTCCCTCCACCCCCTCACCCCTTCCATGCCCTCAGCTGGAGCGAAGGTGTGAGAAAGGTGGCAACAATGGCTGACAAGTGACGGGAACTGTCAGAGTTGAGGTCGTGACGGCTGACAACATGAGGAGGAAGAGGAACTGCAGGAGGAGGAGGAGGAGGAGGAGGAGGAGGAGGAGGAGGAGGAGGAGGAGAGGGGATGAGAGAAAGGGAGAGAGAGAGAAAGGAAGGAAGGAAGGAAGAGGAAGAGAAGGCAGGGGTGGGGTGGGAAGGGAGGTAAGAAGTGAAGAAAGGAAAGACTTGGTTAGCGTGGTTGTCGTGGGGAAATATTCATACAAACACGTCAAGAAATTTATGAGAGAGAGAGAGAGAGAGAGAGAGAGAGAGAGAGAGAGAGAGAGAGAGAGAGAGAGAGAGAGAGAGAGAGACAGACAGACAGACAGACGTGGGAGGTAAGCAACAAAGGCTTTACTCGTGTGGAACAAACAGACCTTTTTCTCCACCAAAAATTGACTTGTATCTTCATCCTCCTGACGAAGCTGGCGGAGAGAGAGAGAGAGAGAGAGAGAGAGGGAAAGAAAGGGGGTCGGATTGAGATGTCTCGTCTACCTGGGATGGCAACGCAAGATCTATCAGAAAAGAAGCAACTAGAGAAAGGGGTACTATAAGAATCTACAGTACATTTTAATACCTGTGTTTGAGCATACCTGGTTGATAATGGGGAAAGTATACCTGGTGGGGGGATGACTGCGCGAAGGAATAGTGAGAGACAAGGTTACTAGAGGTGGAGTGGTAGCTGATAATACTAGAACCTCAGGGAAGACACGTCCGGAATGATCTAAGTCTATATTAGAAGACATCCCGTGAGAGAGTGGCTGGGTAATTGTATCTGACCCAAAACCTACCTGAAGGAAAAACACCTAGCGGCACCTGAAGGAACTGGAAGGGCTACCTGGTGGGGATATCACAGGGGGAGGCTGCCACGATGTTTCCTAAAGGGGGGAACTTTACGTTAAGGGCGCCGGAGGAGGAGGGAGTCGGGGGAGTGTCTTGGGGGAGCACCAAAGAGAGGCGGCCTGTTGGAAGAGAGACTGAAGCGCTTTATTGAAAACTTCACTCGCTCTCACTCGCGTTATATGAGTCGATTTCAGTCTCCAAGGGCCTCTGTCCCCCTGCCCGAGTGCCTGGAGTGGGGGCTGAGTACTTGCGTGGTTCGCTATCGAGTCACCGTTCCCAGATAGTCCAGTGGTTGGTAGTATGTGGATAGTTGGGTAGTAGTATTGTTATGTAAGAGTATGTGTGGTGTGTTTGTACTATCATCTGCACTGATAACTCTAAATTATATGGATCAATTACTGCCACTATTACTACTACTACTACTACTACTACTACTACTATATATATTCTGACAGTCAAATGGTTGAACTAAATCTTCACGAAAACTAAATAGTATGCCACCACCACCATCACCACCACCAGCACCACCACCACCGTCACCATCACCACTACAGCTGCTGCCACTGTCCCCTACACCAGTCCTCACCACCACCACTTGGGGCGTGACAGTGACAAATGTTCGTCTCCTCACCTTCATATAAAGTCCTGAGAACCAACATTTGTCCTGAAAAAACCCTCCTCTCCATTCGCCCCACTGAACTCCCAGGGCTTAGTAATCATGAAGGGCCTCTGAGCTTGTTCTTGTTTGCTTCGTTGGTTTTAAACTACTACTACTACTACTACTACTACTACTATTATATCATCATCATCATCATCATTATCAATCTACGGAAATTCGATATATTATAGTGTTTTTATCTCATATTAATCATTTCCTTTTTATTTTTTCTATCATCCATTTACTCGTTTCTATTTTTTATACTTGTAATGTACTTTTTTGGGGGACTTTTCCTCTTATTCCTTTTTTTTCTTTGTTTTTGCCTGCTTTAATTTTTTTATTTATTTATTTATTTCATTTTTTTATTTATTTATTTATTTTTTTTTTTTTTTGTTTCTCTCTCTCGAAGTTCAAAATTTGGTTAGCCGGTAATCGCCGTACTCATGACCCGCCATTTGCCTCCATGAATGTATTATCATAAATTGTCTTCCCTTCATGCATATTCCTCTTTTTTTATTCTGCTATTCCCCTTTTTTATTCTCATTTGCATATTTCTTTTTCTAGGCATTGGATTTTTACTCTGTGGGGTTGGAAACGTCATATTTACTCTCTCTCTCTCTCTCTCTCTCTCTCTCTCTCTCTCTCTCTCTCTCTCTCTCTCTCTCTCTCTCTCTCTCTCTCTCTCTCTCTCTCTCTCTCTGTGTGTGTGTGTGTGTGTGTGTGTGTGTGATTGGGGGTCAAGGCTGCTCTTCGGGAACCACTATTGGCCAACTGTGCTGTATCTCGGCCGCTCATTGGCTGCTGAACGGCGGCAGGTGAGAAGTGACGCATTTGCTTCTCGTTTGCCTATTGGCTGAGCGTGACGCGAGAGAGGATTTTCGTGGCCCAATATGCAATGGTTAAAAGGCTATTAGAGAGAACCCCAGTCTTTCCTCCTTCCCTCCCTCCCTCCCTCCCTTCCTTCCTAGCTCCCTACACTCCTTTCCTTCCTTCTACTAACTGTTCTTCCTAGTTTTCTTTTCTTTCTTCCTCTTTCATTTTCTTCATTTTCATTGACGTTGTATTTTCTATTTTCTTTGTTTTCTTTTCTTTTTCCTTCTTTTAATTTCCTGCATTTCCCTCTCGTCTCCTCTTCCTCTCTCTCTCTTTTTTTATTTTCTCGGTTTTTGTTTTCTTATTATTTTTTCTTCTCTTTGTTTTCTTCTTTTTCTCCTAATTTTTTTGCTCGATCTCATTCTTCCTATCTTATTTGCTTCTCTTCTTTCCTTCCCTTCCATCTGTCTCCCCTTCCTTCCTCATTCGTCCTATCTCCTTTTCATAATTGGTTTCTTTCCTGTTTCCCTCTTCCTTCCTTCGTAGATACTTCCATCTCACGCTTCTTTCTTCTTTCTTTCCCTCCCTTCCTGTTTCGTTTTTTTCCCTCTTCACCTCTCGTTCCTTCCCTCCATCCGTCTATTCTCCTTCCCTTCCTCTTCCTTTCTTCCATTCTTCCCTTCCTGTCTTTCTTTTACATTCTCTCCCTCTCTCACCCTCGTTCTCTCTGTTGTCTTGTGTCCCTCTCTCCCTCTCTCCCTCCCTCCCTGCCTCCCTGCCTCCCTGGCTCACTATTCTTCGTCTTAGCTCCCTTTCCTCAACTTCATTCCAGTGTAAGAGGAAGACAGGAAAAAGAGGAGAAGGGAAGGAGGGAAGGAAGAGGTGAACTGGATCTGCGCCAGGTATCAGATTTTCCTCCACCCCCCTCCCTCCCTCCCTCCAAACTCACCCCCTCACTTCCACCCACTTCTTATCATTCCTCCCTCTCGTTTTCTCTCCTTTCCTCTCTATTTTTTCCTCCGGCTTCTTTGTTTCCCTTTCATTATTTCTCTATCAGTCGCAAGTTCTGTTTTTTTCCTTTCTCTTTCTTTTCTTTCTCTCTCTCTCTCTCTCTCTCTCTCTCTCTCTCTCTTTTTCCATGATTCCCCTATTCCTGGATGCTTATTTTTTCCCTCCCTCTTTCCATCGTTCTCTCTCTTCATGTTTTTCTTCTCTAAAACTCTCACTTTTTTATTCCATTCTTTTTTTCCTTTTCCTTTTTCATACGATTTTCCCTTCCCACTCTTATTCCTTCTTTTTCCTTTCTCTCCTTTCACTACTCTCTCTATCTCTCACTTCGTTTCATTCCCTCTGTTTTCCCTCACCTCTCTTTTTTATTTTTCTTCTTCCTCCTCCACGCTTCCTTTTAAACTCTTATTCTTAGACACGCGTAAGCCAACAGACGGTAAGGATTTTCTCTCACATGACGAAAGGGCGTAAGTGGAGGGCAGGATGAACAGGAAGAGGCGGGAGTACGCGATAAAGGATTACGGAGATGAGAGAAGAAGGAGAAGAGGAGGAGGAGGAGGAGGAGATGTGGGTTGTGGTGGTGGTGGTGGTGAAAGAGAAGAAGGACGTGGTAGAGGAGGAAAATGAGGACATGAATGCAGGAGGAGGAGGAGTAGGAGGAACACAAAGAAAGAACAATCAGCATTAGATATCTTTAAGCTCGTAAGAGAGTAATTGTGATAAACAACACTAATGTATGGAGGAGGAGGAGGAGGAGGAGGAGGAGGAGGAGGAGAGGAGGAGGAGGAGAAGGAGGGATAAAAAGAGAAAGAAGACGAGGAGGAGGCGGATTCTTAACTCTCTCTCTCTCTCTCTCTCTCTCACGTATCAGCTAGCACTGCCACCCTGTTATCTGAAACACTACTCGTATTTCTCCGCCTCCTGTGTGCCTCGCCTCGCCGCCAAGCCCGCCAAGCCTCAAATGACTGCCTCGTTTACAAACATGAAGGTCCCAGCACCTCGCCAGCGCCCTGCCAGCACTTCGCCACCACCAGCACTTCGCCAGCTAGCCACCCAGCAGACCAACGGCGGACACAGGTCGTACCCATAATACACCTCGAGGCTATTTACAAGTGAGTCTGCCGATGACGGAGAGAGAGAGAGGGAGGGGGAGGGGAGGAGGGACGAGGTAGTGTGAGAAAGAGAGAGGGGGAGTGTGAGAGAGAGTTTTAGGAAGCACAAGATCAAGAAAAGTCCGTGTGTTCCTTCTTTTCCTCTCTCTCTCTCTCTCTCTCTCTCTCTCTCTCTCTCTCTCTCTCTCTCTCTCTCTCTCTCTCTCTCTCTCTCTCTCTCTCTCTCCATCAGATTTCAACGTTGCAAAATTTTCCAGTTCTTCTCTCTTCTGACGCAGCACCTGATGTATTCCTCCTCCTCTTCCTCTTCCTCCTCCTCCTCCTCCTCCTCCTCCTGGCGGCGGGCGGGTGACAGTCTCCCAGTGGCACCTGATAGAGTATTGCTTTTGTCTCTTTTTTTACTCTAGGGAGCATTCTTCAGTGTCCGCGCCTTCCTTCCTTCCCTCCTTCTCTCCTTGCTTTCTTTCCTTCATCCTCCTTTCTCTCTCTCTCTCTCTCTCTCTCTCTCTCTCTCTCTCTCTCTCTCTCTCTCTCTCTCTCTCTCTCTCTCTCTCTCTCTCTCTGTGTGTGTGTATTTTTAATCTTATTTTTTTATTTTCTTTCTTCTTGTATTCATCTTTTCTTTTTTTCGTTTGTGTGTTTTCATCCTTCTTACCTGTTTCTTTCATTCCTGTACTTTAATATTCCCTTTTGCTTTCTCTCTCTCTCTCTCTCTCTCTCTCTCTCTCTCTCTCTCTCTCTCTCTCTCTCTCTCTCTCTCTCTCTCTCTCTCTCTCTCTCTCTCTCTCTCTCTCTCTCTCTCTCTCTCTCTCTCTCTCTCTCTCTCTCTCTCTCTCTCTCTTCATCCACGTAATAGTCCCACTTTCTCTAAAATTCTGCCTCTCTTTAACTCTCTCTTTTACCTGCACCAAAATTCACACACACACACACACACACACACACACACACACACACACACACACACACACACACACGGTTCCTGTCTCCTGTTCGTGTCTCGCTAATGATGTGGCGGGAGTGATTTGCAGGTGCTCGGGCCTTTCAAGTATGCCTCGCCTCGCCTCACCTGGCTTGGCTGTAGGGGGGTGAAGGGAGGTTAAGGTGTGAATAGGTGCAGTGTCAAAGAGAAATGGCCCGAATACCTTCATCTCTTACTCATTTCCATTCCTATTCCTGCCCCTCTAGCTGCCTTCCTCATGTTCCCACTCTTATTGCTAGTCTTATTACTATTATTATTATTATTATTATTGTTATTATTACTATTATTATTATTATTATTGTTATTATTACTATTATCATTATTATTTTCTTGTTTTTTTCTCGTTGTTCTTTTATCTTCCTCTCTTCCTTCCTCCTCCTTCTCCTACGTTTCTTATTCTTTCTCCTCTTTCTCCTTCCTCTTTTATCTTTTTTTTCTCTTCGCCATGTTTTTTCTTCTTTTCCTCTCTGTCTCTCTTGTTTCTCTTCTTCCTCCTCAACTTCTTCCTCCTTCTACTCCTTATTCTCGTATTTTCCTTTTCCTCTTCTTCTTTCGTCCTCCTTTTTCTTCCACGGTCTTTTTTTTTTCTTCTTTTCTTCTCTCTTTCTCTTATGTCTCCTCTCCCTCATATTTTTCTCCTCCTGTTCTCTCGTTTTTCCTCTTCTGTCGTCGTCCTCCTCCTCCTCCTCCTCCTCCATGTTTTTTTTTTAATGTTATTTTCCTCTTCCTTCTTGTTTCTCTTCGTCTTCTTTTTAGTTCTTTTCTTTCTCTTTCTTTTCCTCCTCCTTTTCCTTCCCTTCAGCCATCGTCCCCAGCTCCTCCACCTCCTCCTCCTCCTCCTCCTCCTCCTCCTCCTCCTGTGTCTGTCGTTCGTCTTCCCAAGGTCGTCTGAATCACTTTCTATTTTAACATTTTCTTGTCTTATTTCAGTTTCTGCTTATTTGTCTCGAGTGGAGCAAGCAAGGTCAACTATATTTTAGGCAGAATTGACGTGCCAAAGGAACATAAATTTGCCGACGTAACAGGCGCTCCTTCCGCTTCCCTTAATGTATTCTGCATAGTATTAGACATTTATCTCTACCGGCCATACTGTGTTACTACTTTTCATCTTCCTTCTTTAGCTTACCTAACCTAATATACTGCTTCCTTTAGTATATTCTACATAGTATTAGACATTTATATCTACCTACCATGTTACTTTTCTGCTATTAATGTTCCTACCTAACTTAACCTAACCTAACCCTTAATTAATCTAACTTTACGAAACCTAACCTAACCTGGCCTAACTTAACCTAACCTAACCAAACCTAACTCTACCTAAGCTAACTTTACCTAGCCTTACTAAATTTAACTTAATCTGATCTAACTTAACCTAACCTAATCTAACCTGACCTGACCTAACCTAAC
The DNA here is from genome assembly GCF_035594125.1 of Scylla paramamosain. Classification (NCBI taxonomy): domain Eukaryota; kingdom Metazoa; phylum Arthropoda; class Malacostraca; order Decapoda; family Portunidae; genus Scylla; species Scylla paramamosain. Next base: position 31,897,604 of record NC_087157.1, read on the forward strand.
CTAAACTACTATTTTTCGCCAATCATACGAAAAAAAATGACGGATTTAGCAGACTATATAAACATCAGTTCCTGTTTATAGTGACTTTTTTTTTTTTTTGTAATATTTAAAGGAAAGGTCCATGAAGTCCCTTGTGACACCAGCAATCGAAGTAAAAACGTGGTTGGATCCCAAGGGCCACAGAGATTATTAGTCGGGTTCCCATGAGCATTTTCCTTTGCCGATACGGAATTCTCGTTGATCTATAACTACATCCACAAGAGCACTCTCAAAAACCTTGCATTCCCAACAGACCTCCTTCAAAGTAGTCTGGGTATAAGTAGTGACCGATATGTCTCCCAATTGACTCGGCAGAAGCAGCTCATAGTTATAAAAGCACTCCTAAATATCCTGACACTTCCAACAGAGCTCCTTTAAAGTACTCGAGATCAGATCAAGAAACGTTTGGGCATTAGTAGTGGCCGATGTGTCCGTCAGCTGGTGCAGTAGGAACACCTGTTATAGTTAGTTTAGAGAATGTAGACAGCTATTCTTCAAGTGTTGGTGTCTGGCTTCCATGTGCATGTCAGCTGATGCATTAGGAACACTTATTATGGTTAGTTTAAAGGATGCAGACAGTTATTTTTCAAGTGTTAGTGTCTTGCTGGCTTCCTTCGTCATGATGGTAAAGAGCGCGAGATGTTTGCTTATCATTCAATCTCCTTCTGTACTAGTCAGTCTTTCTCATAATCATGTACACCTTTTAAGACTCATTTATTGTACTATAGTCTCTTAAAAACCTTACTTCTATAGTAAATATGGAATTAACTTCATATTCCTTTCTTCCTTCTGCCCATAGAACGATTTACTACTGTGATTTAATGTTGACGAGACTACGGCAGTGAAAAGATTAAATACTTCACTGACTGGTTCTAGCTCAGCCCGTGTGACATAATGCTGGACTGCGGTAGATACTGTACACACTCATACCCACACACCTGGCCAGTATAAACAGATAAATAGCGTTTCTTTTCTCTCCATATACAATACAGATCACGTACAGTCTCCTTATACTTCATCTTTCCAATCTTTCCTGAGGTCTTCCAGAAATCCACTTGTAGCTCAGATTGGTTCAGGTATTATTTTTACTTTCTGTGTTCGGGTTAACTGTCGAATCAACTGTGCTGGCCCCTATGTCTGCGTCTTTGCTTTTATTAGTAGTAGTTAGTGTCGTTGTTGTTGTTCGTGCTGCAGTTGTTGTTGTTGGTGGTGGTGGTGGTTGTGGTGGTCGTGGTTAATTGGTGGTTAAGTGTTGTTGTTGTTGTTGGTTGTGGTGGTGGTCGTGGTTAATTGGTGGTTAAGTGTTGTTGTTGTTGTTGTTGTTGTTGTTGTTGTTGTTGTTGTTGTTGTCGTTGGTATTGCTGTTCATTCATACCGCAAATGTTACATTACTTTCAAACAAGGTACAACAAAAGGGTTAAAAACAGCCAAAATTTATGACGGTGTTATTTTAGTTAATCTCTACGTTTTGCATATTTTTTCCCCTTTCCCTAAACGTATGAAGTCAGAAGTGCTATTAGTGAGAGTTTTGACTGCCTGCATGCCTCCATTATGGCGTGCTGAGTGAGGGCTCTTTCTCTCTCTCTCTCTCTCTCTCTCTCTCTCTCTCTCTCTCTCTCTCTCTCTCTCTCTCTCTCTGTTAGTGGCATCATTGTCATCTTCCCTTTCTTCTTCTTCTTCTTCTTCTTCTTCTTCTTCTTTTTCTTCTTCTTCTTCTTCGTCTTCATTTTCTTCACCACCACCACCACCACCACCACCACCAAAACCCAGCTTCATGATGCCACAACAATCAACATCATCACCAACAACACAGCACGCATTACACATCACAAACCCCATCCTCCACTGCCTGCCCTCCGTCTCTCTCTTCACACATGCAGAGACGAGGGAGGCCACTAAACGGGGAAGGGGTGGAGTGGGGGGTGTCTCAGTTCCACCTCTTTACTTCAACTGCGCCACGCCTGGAAGAATTGCGTGTGTCAGGCTTTTCCGGGGGCTGGGCTGGGCTGGGCTGGGCTGGGCTGGGCTGGGTGGATCACGAGGCCTCCCGCACCTGGCCGCTATAATGCTCGCCCCGCCACGCGTGAAGGCCGCGGCGCCGCTTAGTCCGCCTTGCCCACGTAAAAGCAACTTCATGTCAGCAGCGGCGACAGTCTAGCGAGGAATGAGGCACGAGGCTCCTTGAGAGAGAGAGAGAGAGAGAGAGAGAGAGAGAGAGAGAGAGAGAGAGAGAGAGAGAGAGAGAGAGAGAAAGGAACAGGCAGGCAGGCAGAACAGTTAAACAGACAGAACAGGTAGACAGACTGACAGACAGACAGAAAGACAGACATATACAGAAACAGACAAGCAGGTAGAACAGACAGGTTAGGTTAAAGACAGACAGATAGATAGACACACAGAAAAGCAGAAACAAACAGCTAGACAGAGAAAAAGAGACAGAAAAAGAAGCAGATCAAGAGAAACGAACATAGAGAGAGAGAGAGAGAGAGAGAGAGAGAGAGAGAGAGAGAGAGAGAGAGAGAGAGAGAGAGAGAGATCCTCCGGCCTAAACTTTGTGATTTTGTACTCCGCAGCGAGGAAAACAAACCCTCGCCGGAGAGCCGCATCAGTGACGCCTGGCAGCACCTCACACACTCCGGGCCGCGGTGATTGAGTTCGTGTGTGAAGTTCGTTGTTCCATTACACGACTGTTGTTTGCTTGAGACTTATTCCCTCCGCTTCCTTACGATATTACGGTACAGGGATTACATTGACATTATCATCATTACATCAGTTTGTTTGATGATAAAGATCAGCGTTATTGTTTCTTGTTCGCTGGAGTAATAATGCAAAACATTATCGCCGTATTAGTGCGTATGATGAAGTCCCGCACTATTGCTTCCCGTCTGCGAAATAGTAGAGTCATAGTGAAGAAATAATATGAACATTACCATTAAATTAATTCCGTGTCATAAAAGCTTCACGCTATTGCTTCTTCTTGTCTGCGGAATAGAATAAAATGAAAATAACTTAGGTGCCTCAACACTTTTAAATCCTTTCAGCATTCCATTAGCGCTCAGGGAGAGACTTTCCTCCAAGAACAGCTCCGATTCTGTGGAACTTTTGAAAAGGTTTGCCGTTCAGGCGGAGCACCGAAATTGTTGGACTTATTACGCCAGACGGTTTTTCCATTCCGCGCCGTCCTTTATGCGTTAATTGAGGGAGGCAGGCAGTGGCGGCGCGGCACACTGCGGAGTGAGGCTCGTGAGGCTGCTGTGGATGTGTTGTGTTGTGCCTTTGTTGTGGAAAAAGTTCATAAATAAAGTGTAGCGTCTTGTTTCGTCCACTTATTCGCCATGTTGATTTTTTTATGGAAATGGATGAGAACAGTTATCAGATAAGAGAGAGAGAGAGAGAGAGAGAGAGAGAGAGAGAGAGAGAGAGAGACTCATGGCACACTCCTTACTTTATTTTGGGGTTTTTAATTAATGTGTTTCTTTACATCTCATAATGCGTCTTGTTTTCAGGTTGCTTCCCGCGTCAGGAGGCAACCAGTGCAGCAGCGTCTTCAGGCGGAGGCGCTTCTCGCTCCCTTGACTCTTCCTCTTCTTCTCCTGTTGATGAGTACTTGAGTCTGGTGTTGTTTGTTCTTCCTTTACGTTACTTTGTGTTTCCTTTCAATCTGTTCATGGATGATTGGATATTTGTTTATTTATTTATTTATTTATTCATTTATTTATTTATTTATTTATTTGTCTATTTTTTTATTCATTTGCATGTGATACCGACTTATACACACAAAAAAATAACAAAATACATACATACATACATACACATGCATACAAATCGAAATAAAACTGGCGCCTTTAAAGTGAAGCGCAAGAATAGTGTGTGTGTGTGTGTGTGTGTGTGTGTGTGTGTGTGTCTGTGTGTGTGGCGAACAGGAACTTGTTATATTTTCTATTTGCTTTCGCGCCATTTTTTTTTTTTTTCTGACCAATATTCGCAACAGGTAAGGATGGAATGATTAGTGAGTGTTTCTCTCTCTCTCTCTCTCTCTCTCTCTCTCTCTCTCTCTCTCTCTCTCTCTCTCTCTCTCTCTCTCTCTCTCTCTCTCTCTCTCTCTCTCTCTCTCTCTCTCTCTCTCTCTTTCTCTTTGTAGAACGAGTAGCAACTTTCTATTTTGTATTTTGTTTTTTATTCTTTTTTATTCTTTTTTCCCTTTGTATTAGTGAGTCTTTTTTCCTTTTTTTCCCCTTTCTAGGATGAGTAACTACTTTCTATTTTATATTTTGTACATTTGCTTATACAACTGTTTCTTTCCCTAATGGATACTTGCAACAGCTAACGTGGTAAATGATCAATGAACGGTATTTTATTTTTTTCCCCTTTTCTTTCCGTTTCCATCGAGTACCATCTTTGTGTTTAATATTTCGTGTATTTACTCATACAGATTTTTCCTTCCCTGTCCAATACCAGTAACAGCAAACGTGGCAATGATTAGTAGTGGGATGATTTTTTCTTTTCTTTTTTTCCTTCTTTCCCTTTCCTTCGAGATAATTAGGGCGGTGGCAGCAATTACTCGCGGGTCAGGAGGGGAAGCCGCCGCCAAGGTGTTGAATTATTGCCGTAAGTTTTTTTGTATTTTTTTTTTCTTTTTTTCTAAGTACATTTCTAGATCAAAGTAGTTTTTTTCCCGTTTTCCCGTTTTCCTTTTTTTTCTTTTTTTTTAATATGAGCTGCCGTAATTAGTTTGTTAAGTATATGTCTTTAGATCAAAGTAGATTTTTTATTTCTTTTGTAGAAGTTTTCATATAACTTCATATTGCTCGGGACTTGTAATTGGAAGGCTAGTTTTTCTTCATATTTTTCTTCTTTTCTTTTTTTCTACATGATGTTTCGTAAAGTTTCGCTTAGCTTTGGGCGTAATTAGACGAGGATGTTTTTCTTTATGAGACTCTTTCGTATAGTTTTGTGTAGGCATCTTATGAGCATGAGTATATCTTCCCTATATGAGATTTCACCCCGCATTCTCCCACACTGTCTTCTCTCTCAAAGACTACAAGTGCTTTCAAAGGCCACAGATGATATGTCAGGTTTTTATAAGTGTTTAGCAGGTGCTGAATCCTCCTTATACCTCCACGAGAATTGTGAAAACGTCTTTGATGGCCTCACTAACTATGCAAAAGCCAGTAGTGGGGATAAGAGGCTGTAGTGTCTTGAGAACAGCATAGTTTCTGCCTCTTCATCTCCCACCACGGAGCGCTTCAAGCTAATCGGGGCAGTCATCTTGAAAACTTCCACAACACTGGTCTTATCCTTTTGACTGCTATTTTGTACATCTTTCCTTAATAACTAATCACTCTGAGACAACTTCACTTGTTCTGCAGCCACTTCCAATCTTTTAATCGGGTAGAAATCGCAAAATCTGTTCTTTTTCATTCGCTTCTTCTTATACATGTCATGCTTTACTTCTGGCGATGTTCGTTGTTTCCATATGGTAGTGAAAGGGTTGTATTTTGTTTGTATTTCTCTTCGTCATTTTTTTTTCTCTTGAGTTCCTTTCTTACAGCTTCATTTATTGTCTCTGTTGATCTATTCCGTATTTATTTATTATGCTTTTCCTTTCCTCGCGAACTTAAAGATGAATTTGGTCTCGCCTGATCATCGTTTTCCATTGCCAGTACGTCCATTCCTGTCTGTACCTTGATGCTTGTTACGGATGCTACAAGCGTGGTGGTTATTGTCAGTAATTAGACCGTGATCCGCAGCACTGCACTCCCCTCATTACCTATCGCCAGGCCTTCACCGCCATCATTCCTGTAATTTTCGCTGCTCAGGACACAATGGAGGGATGTTTTGTTGCCTTATCATGAGCACACTCGTAAAAGCCTGATGTTTTTTTTTCTCTTTATCTATTTGTTCGTGTGTGTGTGTGTGTGTGTGTGTGTGTGTGTGTGTGTGTGTGTGTGTGTGTGTGAAGAAGGCTTAGGACACAAAAAATTGAGTTAAAAAAAGAACCGTAATTGCCACACCCACCCCCCTAAAAAAATGCTAATTCTTGAAAAGTTTCAGATGCGTTAGTTAGGTAAGTTCCGGAGCTGTCTTCGCCCCAGCCTTTCGAAAGCGTTCAAGGCGCAGGAAGGCGCGTAGACAGAAACAGACACAAGTCACAATGTTTACTAGTGAAAGAGATGGTTAATGATACTGTTTGATCTTCCTTTGTGTTCTTTTGTTCACCGGCTGCCTTCTAAGCGACCCACCGATGGGACCACCGGCGGTTTTAATCTTCCTTTGTGTTCCTTTTGTGGCCTTGCTGCCTTGTAAACGTCTCACTGATGACCACGGCTACTGCTTGTTCTTCATTTGTGCTCCTTTGTGCCCCTGCTGTCTTGAAACGTTGCATTAATACCAAGCAAAAAAAAAAAAGAAAAAAAGAAAAAAAAACATTTGTAATATTCCGTACTCCAACACCCTCTTCAATATATCAGCGGATTAAATTAATGAAAAGTATTTACTACACATTACTATTCCCACGCTCTCCACTTTCCCACTATACATAATTACTAGTGGCACATCGGAATTCGGCAGTGAGCAAAATTTTAGTAGCACAACTGTTGCATTCGGTTTTGTTTATAGTTTCACCGTCCGTCACCGCGCCGCCCCTCGCCATGTCTCACTGTTACGACTCCCGCTTTACTTCACTGTTACCGCCCCTCCCTCCCGTTTTTTGTTTCCTTTCCAGCGTATTTGTAGAAGAAACGTGGATTATTATTTAAAACTTTCACCTGCAGAGAGAGAGAGAGAGAGAGAGAGAGAGAGAGAGAGAGAGAGAGAGAGAGAGAGAGAGAGAGAGACACTGTAAGCTTTAATATGCACCACCACATTAAAGCTTAACACCCAGCTTAACAACAAGTCCACAGCAGTGAGGGAGGGGGGTGTAGGAAGAGAGAGAGAGAGAGAGAGAGAGAGAGAGAGAGAGAGAGAGAGAGAGAGAGAGAGAGAGAGAGAGAGAGAGAGAGAGAGAGAGAATAGAGAAGGGAAGAAGAGGGGCTGGGAGGGACTGGTAAGGTAGCAAGGGAGAGAAGAAAGAAGATGGATGGATACTAGAGAGAGAGAGAGAGAGAGAGAGAGAGAGAGAGAGAGAGAGAGAGAGAGAGAGAGAGAGTAAGGGGGATGAAGAGGAGGATTTCAGGCAGCAAACAGGAAAAATGGACAAAGGTGAGTTAGGAGAGGAGAGGGAGAGGCGTGAGGCGTGCGTGAGAGAGAGGAGGCTGTGAGAGGCAGGGAGAGGGGAGGCCAGAGGATGCGACAAGGGGAAAGACTGGAAGGGAGAGGGAGAGGAGATGAAGGGGCATAGATGGTCGAGAGGAAGAGGGGAGTGAGAGAGGCAGAGAGGCAAGATTGGAGTTACATTGGATCAGAGAGAGAGAGAGAGAGAGAGAGAGAGAGAGAGAGAGAGAGAGAGAGAGACAGTGTATGTAAGAGTGCTAAATAAGAAAGAGATGGACGTGATAAGAGATCCGGTCACATTTTGTATTCATTAAACCGATTCAGGAAAAAAAAAAAAAAAAAAGAAAACGAGGATGAAAAAATACAAAATCGAAAACGCACATCGAAAGTAAGAACGCACACACACACACACACACACACACACACATTACACATTATTAAACGGAACAGAAATACGACAACAACAATAACAACAAGTGGACGATGAAAAAAAAGGAAAAGGATGAAAAAAGACAAAAAATAAATAAATAAATAAAATGGGAAATAAGAGATAGATTAATAAACAAGGAAAGGAAGAGGAAAGGAACGGAATATAAGGAAGAGAAGTGGAGAAAATGACGAAGGAATAGGAGAATAAGATGACGATACCAGGAACTGAGAGGACTTGAAGGAGGAGGAGGAGGAAGAAGAAGAAATAAAATAGAGAACAACAACAATTGCAGAGAGAGAAAAAAATAGGAGAAATGAAGGAAACGAAGAGATGGAGACAACAGAAGCATTCGACTGAGAGAGAGAGAGAGAGAGAGAGAGAGAGAGAGAGAGAGAGAGAGAGAGAGAGAGGAGACGCTGTGACCTCTCTCTCTCTCTCTCTCTCTCTTTCCCCTCAGCAGAGAACGACGTAAAAGTGAAGGGAGTTGCGCGGTTTTCAAGAATCTGCGTAATTAGCGCTTCTCGACGGCACCTCTCTGGCCTTTTCTTTTCCTTGTTTTTCTTTCCCTCTTTTATGTTCGGCTGAAAGAGAAAAAGTGGTGGTGGTGGTGGTGGTGGTGGTGGTAGAAATAGCGGTTGGTATTGGAAGTGGTGATAGTTGTTGTTGTTGTCGGTGTTGTTGTTGTTTTAGTAGTAGTAGTAGTAGTAGAATTAGTTTTTTGTTTGGCAAAGAATTATGAAAACCATGCCATTTTAATTGATTTGAGGTATTATTCCGTAGCGAGTGAGAGAAAGCGAGATTACAGGAACGCAATTCTCTCTCTCTCTCTCTCTCTCTCTCTCTCTCTCTCTCTCTCTCTCTCTCTCTCTCTCTCTCTCTCTCTCTCTCTCTCATTAATACATTTCTTGCAGTATTTAAGGCAATTAACAAAGAGTTTTAAACGCTGGAGATGTTATTATGAGTATGAATTACCTGAAAACCGTGTTGAGTCATGGTCACGAGATGAGCAACTTGCCACGCCCACTCTGATATTGTGTGTTTTTCTCTTTCTTTCGTTTCTTTAAGTGTCAAGTTTTTTTTTATCTGCCAAAAAAATCTACCGGTGATGAGGCAGTTGGTAATTATTCTTAACATAATCATAAGTTAAGGGCAAGAAACATTTTGATTAGAAATTGTAGTGATTATGTTTTAAAGGAAACGGAAATTATGATAACCTGTTTAACCTTTATGTCTCCTGTCCAGATATCTGTATTCTTTTTGAGGATGAGAGAGAGAGAGAGAGAGAGAGAGAGAGAGAGAGAGAGAGAGAGAGAGAGAGAGAGAGAGAGAGAGAGAGAGAAACAAGGAAACTTTTATCATTCCCATTACTTTCATTGCTGCACTTGCTTCTGCTACTTCAACTCTCTCTCTCTCTCTCTCTCTCTCTCTCTCTCTCTCTCTCTCTCTCTCTCTCTCTCTCTCTCTCTCTCTCTCTCTCTCTCTCTCTCTCATTGTCCCCCGGTCCCTTTTCCCACGAGTGTTAGAATTCCCTCTTCAGTTCAAATATTTGCTCGTCCTGATTCAAGGTACGTGTGAAGGACGAGGTTACCTGTGAGTGAGCCGTCCGCTGCTGCTTAATTATTGCTATCAAGACTTGCTCGAGGAGTTAAGGTCCGGGAGAGGGATGGGGGATGGGTGTCTATGGGTACAGGGAGGGGCTGGGAGGGAGTGAGGGCAAGGATATAGCGCCTGGTTGAGTAAAGTAGTGGTGGTGGTGGTTTGCATGCCAGGTACAGTTTCTCAGCGGGAGGGTGGAGCAGGACCATTGTACGAAGAAGAAAGAGAGCCATAAGAAAGATGAAGGAGGGAAGGAAAGGAAAAAAGCGAAAGACTGGAAAAAGAGGAAGGGTGCGTAGCGTACGTAGAAGGCCTGCTGTTTCCCTCCAGTTATGCTCATGCTCCTCCTCCTCCTCCTCCTCCTCCTCCTCCTCCTCTTCCTCCTCCTTCCCTCATTTTTCTTCTCTTTTCTCTTCTTCTTCTTTTTCCTCCTCCTCCTCCTGATGCTGCATTTCCTACATAGGTTCTCTCTCTCTCTCTCTCTCTCTCTCTCTCTCTCTCTCTCTCTCTCTCTCTCTCTCTCTCTCTCTCTCTCTCTCTCTCTCTCTCTCTCTCTCTCTCTCTCTCTCTCTCTCTCTCTCTCTCTCTCTCTCTCTCTCTCTCCGGATCTCCCAGAAGATGTGAAGAAATATTGACCAAAGCAGGAGGGAAAATGAAACCATCTCTCCTACTCTCTCTCTCTCTCCTCCGCCTCCTCCTCTTCGTCCTCCTCTTTTTTTCCTCCTGCTATTTCACCTTCTCCTCCTCCTGTTCATCTTCATTTCTTTCCTCTTTCGCTTCTACCACCACCACCACCACCACTTCTGTCCTCTAGCGCCCCCCCCACCCACCACACACTCCCTCCTGTTTGTGTTCCTCCTTCTCCTCCTCTCTGTGCTTGTCTTTCTCGCCCTTCTCCTTCTTTTTTTCCTTTTTTTTTCTTTTTTTGTAAGTCTATCTTTCTCAGTAAATTAGACGGTGTAGTGAATCGCAGAGAGTTTCGCTAAGGTTTTTGTAGGTCTGCGTTCCTCGTTCTTCATTTGTGTTCCCTTGTGTTCCTTCCTGCTCCTTCTCCTCTTACCTTCCCACTAGTCTGTGTCTTTCACTATAAAGATGAAAAAGATTGTGTAATTTATCGCATTCAGTTTCGTAAAGGTCAGTTGGTCTACGCTCCTCGTTCTTCCTTTGTGGTCTGTTGTGTTTCCTTCAGCTCCTCCTCCTCCTCCTCCTCCTCCTTTCCCACTATACATACAGAGTCGTTAACCCTTTCGCTGCCGTGTGCGTCTTTTCTTAGCACTGCAGTGAATTGATTAAACAGCAACATCAACAACAACAACAACAACAACAACAACAAAAATATGAGGCTAATTTTATCTTTACTAAGCTATAGAAGTACAGTTTCAAAACTAATCCAAAAAAAAAAATATATACGAGTATATATATATATATATATATATATATATATATATATATATATATATATATATATATATATATATATATATATATATATATATATATATATATATATATATATATATATAAGTCTTTCAAAACCTGTGTACGATAATGGGAAAGACTGAAGGGCAGTGAAAGGGTTAAGGTCAGTAAGTTTGCGCTCTTTATTATTTCTTTACGATCTATTGTGCTCCCTCTTCCCCCTTCTTTTCCTCCACTCCACGTCTTTCACCAATACAATCTTTACCCTTTCTTTGTGTTCCCTTACGTTCCCTGCCCTCACACTCACACACTACTCCACGTCTTTCACCAATACAGTCTTTACCCTTCCTTTGTGTTCCCTTACGTTCCCTGCCCTCACACTCACACTACTCCACGTCTTTCACAATACAATCTTTACCCTTCCTTTGTGTTCCCTTACGTTCCCTTCCCTTACACTCCCCAGTACTCACCTTCTCCCCGTAGTCTCCTTCGTCGGCCAGGGTGGAGACGTACTGCCACTTGAACGCCTTCACCACCTCCACCATGGCCATTGCTTGGAAGTTATCAGGCGGAACCACGCGGCTGAAGTACTCGAAGCGGGACTTGTCTGAGAGTTCCGTGGAGGTGGAGGCGTAGCTTATTTGAGGGATCTGCGGGGCGTGGGGGAGAGAGAGAGAGAGAGACAGAGAGATAGACAGAGAGAGGAAAGGAGTGAGGGAGGGACATGGGGGTGGAAGGAGAGAGGAGAGAGGTCAGACGGAGAGGGAAGGAAGTAAGAGGGTTGAGGTCGGTGGGCGGTAAGAGAAAAGCCGTGGAGTTTGTGAATAAAAGGATAAAAGTAGGCAAGACGAGGCACACGTGAATGGGAAAGCAGTGAGGTCAAGATGGGGGGATGGGTGGAGTGGGTGGAGGCAGGGAGGCATGGGTGGAAGAGGAGGAAGAGGAGAAAGAGAAAAGACGCAAGGAGGAGGATAGAAGGAGATGCACGCGAAGATGTGGAAATGGAAGAGGGAGGAAGAAAGGATGCGAAAATAGAAATAGGTAGATGAGAAGAAGAGAAGTGGATGCGAACGAGTAGAAATAAATGAATGAGGAAGGACAAGGATGCAAGGAAGAAAGTAAATGAAAAAAAAAATGGAGAAATAGATCAATAAAAGAAAGAATGCAATGAGAGAGAGAGAGAGAGAGAGAGAGAGAGAGAGAGAGAGAGAGAGAGAGAGAGAGAGAGAGAGGAATAATAGATAGGCGGAGAAACAGCATACAAGGAAGAGCAAGTGAGGAGGAAAATAGAAAGAAAATTGAGATAGACGATTTGGTGCGGATTGAACAGAGGGGAGGAGAGAGGAGGGAGGGAAGAAGGGAGGGAGAGGAGAGAGGAAAGCAGAGAGAGAGAGAGAGAGAGAGAGAGAGAGAGAGAGAGAGAGAGAGAGAGAGAGAGAGAGAGAGGAGAGAGGGGAGGAGAAGTTGTAGTTGTGATTAGAAGTTGTAGGTTTGAAGTGGGGAGTGAGTGATGAGTTTCGGAGGTAAGGAAGGGATGTGGAAGCGACGGACAGACAGACAGACAGACAGATAGACAGACAGATAGGCGGACAGACGGAAAGATAGGTAAGGAAAGGGGAAAGGGAAGAAATTGGCCATTAGAAAACTTATTGGATACACAGAGACCAATATATCAGGTAGACAGGTGGATGGTGGATACTTATAGATACACCATAGAGATCAATAGACATATTAAGAGACAATGGCTACGGAAAATTGTTCTTCTTTTTACTGAATTTTCTCTCTAAGTGAAGACATAAGCACTATCATTGTTTCCCTCCATCCCTCATTACTTTTCCCTCTTTCCCTCCCTCCCTCCTGTTTTCTCTCTTCTCTCCCTCCTTTTTTGCTCACACATTTTCTTTCCTCCAAAGTATTTCTCTTCCTCCATTTGTCCGTTTGTTGGATGGATAGAGAGAGATTGAGAGCTGGTAGGTCTGTATGTATGTATGTATGTCTTTATATTTGTCTATTTGATCTGTGTGTCTTTTTGTCTGTCTATCTATCTGTATTGATTTAATCTCTCTCTCTCTCTCTCTCTCTCTCTCTCTCTCTCTCTCTCTCTCTCTCTCTCTCTCTCTCTCTCTCTCTCTCTCTCTCTCTCTCTCTCTCTCTCTCTCTCTCTCAACCCTGTTACGCCTGCACCATTTATCCTCCTTTTCGTCTCGTCTTACAGTCTCTCCCTCACTCCAAACATCCCTACTTTTCCCTCCCCCTTCCTCCACCTCCCTTCCGCTTCCTTCCCTCTTATTACCCTTCTCTTTTTCCCCTTCTTCCATCTATCTTACCCTCCACGCTACTTCCTTCCATATCTCTTCCCTTCCAGCATAGTAGAACCTTCCTTCCTTCTCCCTCCTCCTCTTTGTCTCTTTGTCTCTCCCCCTTCCATCATCCTTCATAATATCACACTCCCTCTCTCCCTCCTCTCTCTTTATTTACCATCAGTGTTACCTGTTTACCTGTCCCATTCCATTCCACAGCATTGCCACTCCTCTCTCCCCCTCTCCCTTCCCCTCTCTCTCTCTCTCCCCGTTTAATCTTCCCTTACTTTCCCTCCCCTCATCCCATCCTTACCTTGAAGAGACGTAGGATGTTTGCTATCATGACGGAGACAGAGGAAGAGGCGGCGCCAATCACACCTAGGACAGGTTTAGGCGGCGTGTAGATGGGCTTCACGCCGCCCTTGCACTTGAAGTCTGATGTGTCCTGTGGGAAAGGGAGAGAGAGGGGAGTTAGCCTGGGAGAGGTGCTGTGGTCCTGCTTGTTTGAGTCAGTAAGGGGGTGTGGTGGAGGTGGTAGTGTGTGTGTCAGTGAGGGAAGTGGTGGTGCTGCTGGTTGTGTGTCAGTGAGAGGAGAGGTGTTGTGTGAGTCAGTGAGGGGGTGTGGTAGAGGTGCTGGCTGTGTGTGTCAGTGAGGGAGAGATGCTGTGTGAGTCAGTGAGGGGGTGTGGTAGAGGCGCTGGTTGTGTGTGTCGGTGAGGGAGAGGTGCTGTGGGGATGGTTGCGTTGAGGCGAGATTAAGGTATGGAGCACACCTCCCCAGTCCCACCCCGCCCTATAAGCCACGTGCATTGTGGGAGCTTGAGTCGTATGTGTGAAATGTTGTGTGCTAACGCTCTGACTGTTACTGATACGGTGGCACTTATTGCGTTTCAGGAACCACACGTAATTTCATTGTGTGAAAAGTCGAACTGAAGGTCCTGAGATATATTAATTACTCGATTGTTTCTTTGTTTTCAGTGGTACCTCTAAAATTATGCTCAAAATGTGCATTAAACAACTGTATTAAGAAAAAAAAACAAGCAGTGAAAGAAAAGGCGAAGTTGCTGATGATACAAAATTACAAACATCAGACCAAATCTAATCATGGAACACAGCACAAAAGCATTTAAAAATACTTGAGTCTGAATACCTTTGAACAAGAAGCTTTTCTCTCAGGGCAAGATGGTCGTCCCCTTCCTTACCACGTCCATGAGATCTCGGCCCATATTCATAAACTCTTCGGGCGCTGATGACTATCGTGAAAGGCCACTGAGATGATTAACTGTATCCTCATGATTGTTTTTCCCATTACTGATGCAGAATATTTGTCGAACAACCACTAGAATCATGAAAACACTCTTAAAAGCCCCAATAACTTCCACATAAAATGCCGAAACGTTTGAGGAAACAGTCCTTTGTCTAATACAGAGTGGTTTGCTCGGTGACAGGGACTACTGAGCTGGCTTTGCATCACGGCACATCTCAGGCTTTCCTCCATGCTTCTGTCTGGAAAAGCTGCTCTCTGTCTCAGCCGCCGCCTCGGAAAGGGTGACGGAAATCCTGAGGGCGATCCGGATGTTAGGATTTCTTTGGTGAGCCGAGGTGTCATGATTATGCTTGTGTGTCAGCGGCTCAAGTGTTGCCAGTGTTGTCAGTGTTTGGTCTGTATTCTTAAAAGTGCTGATGTCCTGCCTCCATTCTGCTCTAAAGAGACTAGTGGGAGGCATTGTGGTCTTCAAGGATGTTATCATGATTCTGGTGATAGTACCTTAACCCTTTGACTCCCACTTGGTACACCTTTCCCTAATTACCGATCACTCTGAGACATCTTTACTTGTTCTACAGCCACATCCAACCCTTAAACTGCGATGAGACTACAAAATATATTCATCTTTTCATCGCTAACTTTATTGTAGACGCTAATAAAGACTTAACGCATTGCTTCTGGTGCTGCTAATTGTTTCGTTTAGCAGTGAAAGGGTTAACACGTATTCTGCATCATCAATGTAGAAAAAATCATGAGAAGAACACGACAAATTATCTTTATGGCCTTTGAAAATAACTCTCATAGGAGCCCTAAGTGTTTCAGCATCCAAGTTCTTATTTCAACAAACATCAAGGTTTTATATACTGTAAATGTGATAGGAGTGAATTCTGGAGTCTCCTTCACGTATTAAATATGAGTCTAGTGTGCCGTGCGTAGAGAACTGTTCGAGAAGGGAGGCAGGGAAGGAGAGGGTATCTATAATGCGAGAGAGAGAGAGAGAGAGAGAGAGAGAGAGAGAGAGAGAGAGAGAGAGAGAGAGAGAGAGAAGGGTGATACGTTATTTGACTGGTCGGTCACGTGTGATATTGATGGGACGCCCTCTCACTCACTCTCTTCCTTCCTCTCTCTCTCTCTCTCTCTCTCTCTCTCTCTCTCTCTCTCTCTCTCTCTCTCTCATCACAGTTATAAGCCGTTGTCTTTTCGCTATATCTTTATTCTCTCTCTCTCTCTCTTTCTTCCTCTTATCCTC
>NC_087157.1:31918115-31925615 GCF_035594125.1 Scylla paramamosain
ATAGGGAGAGAGAGAGAGAGAGAGAGAGAGAGAGAGAGAGAGAGAGAGAGAGAGAGAGAGAGAGAGAGAGAGAGAGAGAGAGAGAGCGAGAGTAATAAAGGATAAAAAGAGAGGGGAATATAAAGAGAGAAATGCAGACGTAGATAAGAAAAAATGTACAACGTGGAAGGGAGATGGAAAAAAATGTTAAGTGAAAGGAGAGAGAGAGAGAGAGAGAGAGAGAGAGAGAGAGAGAGAGAGAGAGAGAGAGAGAGAGAGAGAGAGAGAGAGAGCAAAGTAAAGAAAAAAACATAAAAGAAGAGAGATAATACAAGAAAAAAATAAAGGTATAGATAAAGAAAGAAATGCAGTTTTTTGCAGGCGAAAAAATAAGTAGAACGTAAAAGAAAGAAATAAAAGAAGTGATGAAAGAAGAAAAGCAAAAAATAAATAAAGAAAGAAAATGCACATGAACACAGAAAAAAAGTGAAAGACACATAAAGAAAAGAAGAACACAGAAGAGAGATACAAAGAAGTGATAAAAGAAGAGAGAGAGAAAAAATAAACAGGAATAAGGAGAAATTACAGGAACACAGGGAAAAAAAATGATAAACAAAGAAATTAAGTTTTAGATCAGGAAAAACAGTACACAGGGAGACGAAGCAGCGAAGAATGGGAGGGGGAGGAGAGGCAGAAGCAGAAATGGGATTTGACGAGAGTGAAGGAAGGAAGGAAGGAAGGAAGGAAGGTAGAGGAGGACAGACGGTGGAAGGTGGATGGTGGGTGTTTAGAAAGGTGATGTTGAAGACAGATTGAGCACGAATCACTTGTTCTGTTGATCAAACGTGCGCCTCTCTTACTTGACCCGTGTGTGTGTGTGTGTGTGTGTGTGTGTGTGTGTGTGTGTGTGTGTGTGTGTGTGTGTGTGTGTGAGGGTGGGTGAGTGTAAGATCAGTTAAGGGTGAAATATTAATGATTTTCCCTCATTTTCAATCACTCTATTCATTTGCATTGTCTTGTGATTCTTCTTTATTCATTTTACTCTTTTTTTCAGGGTTTTTTTTTTACTCTGTTTCATTCTGATGCCTTACGATGATTGTTTGATATATTATTTACAACAGATTTAAGTATATGACTATTGTAATTTAAAAATGTAATGACAACTTTGACGGATAATAAAAACCTGAATCTCTCTCTCTCTCTCTCTCTCTCTCTCTCTCTCTCTCTCTCTCTCTCTCTCTCTCTCTCTCTCTCTCTCTCTCTCTCTCTCTCTCTCTCTCTCTCTCTCTCTCTCAGTGTTCTCCAGGGACTGTATCACCTCATCTCATCTCCCTTACGTGGAGGAGGAGACGATCCGGAGACAGTCAGGTAGGCACGTGCCCCCCCAACCTTCCCCTCCACCACCACCCCTCATCCCCCTCCTCCCTCCTCCTCCTTCCTCCCTCCTTCTCTATCCTCCTTTGACCTCTTCCACCTTCCTCTTCCTTGATCTTACATCTTTTACTACCTTCCTCTTTAGAAGCCCTCCTCCTCCTCCTCCTCCTCCTCCTCCTCCTCCTCCACAGCCTCCACCACCATCCGTACCATCATCACAAGCCACAATAGCAACAATAACATCCCCTTCACCACCACTTCTATCACCACCATCACCACCACCACCACCGCCGCCAATATCAGTAGCAAGTGAGGCAGTGATAGTGGGAAACAACAATCTCTCTCTCTCTCTCTCTCTCTCTCTCTCTCTCTCTCTCTCTCTCTCTCTCTCTCTCTCTCTCTCTCTCTCTCTCTCTCGATGCTTCGGCCACCATTCATTAATGTTCGGGTGTCACCTGTGCCCTTTGTGTCTCAAGAGAACAGGAGGAGGAAGAGGAGGAGGAGGAGAAGGAAGAAGAAAAGGAGAAGATCTGATACTATCTTTCCTTCCTTCTTCCCTCCATCTCTTCCTCTTTCTCTCTCTTTTTCTCTCTTCCAAATCTCCTTTCTCCCCTTCCCTTCCTTAACAAACCCTCTGCCTCTTTCTCCCTTCGTCTGCACCGTCTGTCTACCTGTCTGCCGCTGTCTGTCTGCCTGCCCATCACCGCCTGTCTTCCGTCTGTCATCCCGTGTGTCCGTTTGTCACCAGCCTGTTTGTCCCTCATTTATCTGTCTCTCTTTCTTCTCTCTTTGCCTACGTTTGTCTCTCCTTATCAGCGGTTCCGTGAGAGATTAACTTTATCGTTCTTGTTTTGTTTGTGTTCCTTTGCGCTGGTGGTGATGGTGATATATTAGTGGTTTTCTCTCTCTCTCTCTCTCTCTCTCTCTCTCTCTCTCTCTCTCTCTCTCTCTCTCTCTCTCTCTCTCTCTCTCTCTCTCTCTCTCTCTCTCTCTCTCTCTCTCTCTCTCTCTCTCTCTATTCAGGACGTGCGGGTCAATACAAGGCTTTCTATTAGGGAGTTTCTGGGATACCGTGTCCACCTCCTTCCTTCCGTCCTTCCTTCTTCCTTCCTTCCTTCCTTCCTTCCTTCCTTCCTTCCTTCCTTCCTCCTTCTTCTTCCTGTCTCACCTCCTGCGTTATGTCCACTTCATTCTTTCCTTTCATTGTCTTTTTCTCGTCTTTCTATCTCCCTTCTCTCTGTCCTATATTCGCTTCTTTCTTTCCTTCCTCTCACCCTCCCTTCATCCCTCCTCTATGTGCTGTCTCTATTTTTATCTCCCTCCCTCTCTTCCTTTATTTCTTTGTTTCTTCTTTTCTCCCTTCCTTTATTCCCTTTCTCCTATCGCCCTACAAAGTATACAATTCTTTCCTCCCTTTCTCCCTTCCCCATGTTTACTTTGTTCTCTTTTTTTCTTGTCTTTTCTCTCTTTTCCCTTACACTTCTTTCTTTATTCTTGTATACTCTCATCGTTCGTGACCTCCTTTTCCTCCTCTTCTTTTAGACTAGCATGACGCGCCTGCACCTTATTAGCGCAGTGTGAGTGGCCTCCTTCGTGTGAGGGGAAATCAAGCAAGATGAAGGAAAATCACAGTCACTGAAAGATCTGAGTGTCATCACGGCGCGAAGGTGAAGACTCAGGCGTGACTCATGTTCATTACTGGATACTTGACGTTAATACTTGTTTCATAATTTGAGGTTGCTTAACATTCCTGCGGCAATACCGTACTGAAAAGGACTTAAAATAGATCTTATGAATCCCTGACTAATAGATCTGCCATCACACCTGATCTCACCTTTAACCTTCTTTCACTGCTGTCTGACACGTTTTCTTCATCACAAACTACTCTAAAGCATTTGTTATGTTTTTTACAGCCACCTGTGGGCATAATACTGGCTAGGCAATGGATAATTTACGCTTTTTTTATCTCCTTTTCTTTCTTGCAGGTGCTCTAAAAGATTCAGTGCATTGCATTTAGTGTTGTGAATTGTACCATATCGCACTGAAAGAGTTAAATCACAAGACAACGGGTTAAGAAATAGTGAAGGCTGCTAACTCTAACCAACCCCACGGGCGGCATGCTCTCATTCTGAAGGACAGCATGACAGCAAATATCTCGGAAAATAGAATGTTCCCTCATGTCCGCTGGAGCTGTAAGAATAATAAGACAAGGTCGTGACTAAACACTGTAAACATATTGTGATTCGGAAGGAACATTTTTCGCATCACTCTTCCTGGTTGTGAATCCCCCACGTGTGTTGCTCAGCTGGCGAGCCTCGGAGTGGAAGTGAACCATACACAAACATCTAGGAACCAGGTTTACAAAGAGGAAATGTGTTTGGATAGGCTGAACATCGATGAGTTAGAGGGCCATGAATAGCCTCAATATCCACCAGCCATCAGTGCATATACTCTCCATCTTTCTGTCGTATGTAAAGTTCTTCATCCGCTCTCCTGGTGGGATGTGAGGGCGCCTTGTTTTCGGCGGAGGGAAGTGTGTGGAGGAGTGCTGTCTTCAGGAGCCTTGTAAATGTGCACCGAAGCAGGTCATCCCCAGAAGTCAGCAGGCTGTTTGTTCGTGGTCACGTCTCAGTGTTGCGTTTAGTTCAGCTCGTCCTCTGCAACCTTCTTATTTTCCTACGTCCTTATATTCCTGTATATTTTCTGTTTATCCTCCTTCACCTTTTCCCTTCTCCCTTCGCGGCAATTCATTACTTCCCAACAACAAACCTATTTCTGCTTCCTGCTATCTCCCCAAACCTATTTCTCACCCTACTCTCCTCTCTCCCATCCACCCTCCACCCTCTCCCCATCCACCCTCCACCCTCTCCCCATCCACCCTCCTTCCCTCTCCCCTTCCTCCGGTACCTTTGGATGGTCCTTTGCCGGGCTGAGAATACGAAAGAATGTAATGTATTATTCAGTTCTCGAAGCAATAATAATGATACTAATCTTCTGGGTCGCTGCAAGGGAGGCGAGGAAGCATCAAGGTAGAGGAGAGAATGAGAGGATAAAAGGGAGAAGTAGAGATATGAAAACAGGGAAGGGTTATAGCAGAGGATGATGAGGAGGAGGAGGAGGGAGGAATTGATTGGTTGCGAGGAAGAGGTAAGGGTTCAACCAGATGAAAACCATCCAGATGAAGGTGTGATTGATGTGCCCTGCTTTGATTACACCTCCTGTGTGTATTGTTTGTGGTGGTTGTGGTGGTGCTGGTGGTGGTTATTGATATCGTTACTGTGGTGGTGGTAGTAGTAGTAGTAGTAGTAGTAGTACTAGTAGTAGTAGTAGTAGTAGTAGTAGTAGTAGTAGTAGTGGTGGTTATTGTTGTTGTTGTTGTTTCTGCTACTGCTGCTATTGTTATTCTTATAAAAAATATTGCAGTAGTGGCATCAGCATTGCGATTTTATTTTCAATGTGATTTTTCTTTTTTTTTTCTTTTTTTTTGTTAACTCGATAAGAAATATAGTATATTTTTTATTTTATGCTTCCCTTTTTTTTCTTTTTTTTCTTTTTTTTTGGCTGATTCATTATTCATTTACAAGTTTTCTCATACATGAAATCAAGGGAATAAAAAAAAATTCTCTCACGGAAAGCATAAAAAAAGTTAGCAAAGTCGCGGAACAACTTGGGAGGAAAAATCAAATGACGTCATCATCATCATCATCATCATCATCATCATCATCATCATCATCATCATCATCCCAACTAGTATTGTTATGAATGTTGTTGTTGTTCTCGTTTTCTTTTGCTTTTCTTTTTTTTTTTATGTAATGTTCTTTTTCTCATAATCTCCTCCTCTTCCGCATCCTCATTTTCTTTAAGTCTCTTGTTCTTGTTCTTGTTGTTCTTCTTGTTGTTCTTGTTGTTCTTCTTGTTGTTCTTGTTGTTGTTGTTGTTCTTCTTCTTGTTGTTGTTCTTGTTCTTTCTTCTCCTCTTCTTCCTTCTCCTCCTCAGACACCCCCCTCTTGTGCCTCAACCCACACTAAGCACGCAACACACACAGCAGCCGAGCATCTACACGTTCCCCACACACACACACACACACACACACACACACAGAATAGACTTGTGACCACAACCTCTTCTGCCTGTCTGTTTAAATTCCATGATTTTTTTTTTTTCAATACCACGTTTTTTTTTTTTTTTCATGCTAACTTCGACTGGAAGGTTAGGTGGATGGGTGGATGAGGAAAAGGAGCCTCCTACTTCGCTATCCTGTCTCTTCTAGTAGTTAGTGTAGGATAGCTATGCAAACAGCCTAGTAGAGACCTCTAGATCTTTTGCTGTTTGTCTTTCTTTGTATTTTTTTGTATTTCTTCTCCTCTTCCTCCTCTTCATTCTCTTCCTCCTCCTTCCCCTCCTTCGTCTTCTTCAGTGCTCCTCTTCACCCTCTTCTTTGTAACTTCTGCTACGCTGCTGCTGTTGCGTGTGCCGGTACTGCTACAGCTTCTGTTACTTCCGCTTTGTCTTTAAATTCTCTCCCTGCCCGTGGTCCTCTGTAGTTCTCACACAAACAACGCAGCGCCGGGGGAACAAAGCGCTCAGGCCGCTGCACCTGGACACAAAACTTGGCAGGAAGCGCCGTGCACCTTAGTCTCTTGCTGGCTGAGAGAGAAAAAGAAGAGAGAGGAAAAAACTTCGAAGGTATTGGTCGAGGCTGAACGGAAAATGACATTCTTCCGGGAACAAATACCAATTCTCTCCGCATATCTAGAAAAGCGAGGAGCGAGAACAGACCTATAATATTAGTCCACTTTTTTTTTTTCTTTCTTATTACTTCGTTTTACCTTAAGAAGACTTTTGTTTCGTTCCTCTTTCTACATCCTCTTTCTTCCTCCTTCCATTTCTCTTTCCTCCTCCTCTTCCCACTGGTGTTTTGTCTTTCTCTTTTTTTTTTTTTCCACCCAGTATTCTCGTGTTGTGCAGCCACCCCTTCCCGCTGCTCTGCCTGCTCGCCTCTCCCTCCCACTTTTCGCTTGTCCATCCCTTTGTTTGGTGTTCTCCGTCATTGTGTCTTGCATATTGCCCACCATTATTCTCAACCTCCGTCTCTTTCCTCTCCCTATTCTTTATCCCTCCTCCTCCTGCCTCCCCATTGCACCCTATTCTCTCTCTCTCTCTGTCTCTCTCTCTCTCTCTCTCTCTCTCTCTCTCTCTCTCTCTCTCTCTCTCTCTCTCTCTCTCTCTCTCTCTCTCTCTCTCTCTCTCTTCACCTGCTGGGAACGTCGACAACAGGTTGTTTGCAAGAGCCAAAGACCCAACTCTCCTTCCCCCCCCCTCTCTCTCTCTCTCTCTCTCTCTCTCTCTCTCTCTCTCTCTCTCTCTCTCTCTCTCTCTCTCTCTCTCTCTCTCTCTCTCTCTCTCTCTCTCTCTCTCTCTCTCTCCCCTTCGCTCTCAGTCCCCTCCACTACCCATCACTTTCTAATCCTCCCCACTCATCTCTATTCCTTATCCTGCTTATCCGCTCCCTCCTCGTCCTTCTTATTTTCCTCTTTCACTTATTCCCTTCTCTTTTCTCCTACGTCTTCGCTTTTCTTTTTCATTTTTTTCTCCCTTATTTATTTACTCTTTTTTATTCATTTCCTCTTATACCAAGTTGTCTTCTTTTTCTCTCTTCTTCTTACCTGCTTGAGTTCATCGTCTTTTTTTTTATCTCGTTTACATCTGTTCACCAATTACCGTTCTTTTTTTCCATCTCCTATCCATTCATTTTCTTTCTGTTCCACTTGTTTCCCTCCGTTTTTTCATTCCTTTCTCCTCCTCCTCCTCCTCCTATTCCTCCTCTTCCTCCTCTCCATTCCTCCCTTTTCGTACCCATCACTTTTTTTCTTTCCCTTCCCCTCTCTCATTCCCTCCCCCACCCACCTCTTCTCTCTCTCTCTCTCTCTTCCTTCCCCTTGTATTTACTTCTCCTTTCTCTTCCTTTCCTTCTCTCCCCTCTCTACCCACTGTTCCTTTCTTACCTTTCCATTACCTTAACAATCCATCCCCCCTTCCTCTCCATCCCCCTTCCTCTCCTCCCTCTCACCTCTCTCCTCTTTCTCCCCTCCCTCCCCTCTCTTTACAATTATTCACTTTAATTTAAACTTGTTATTTCCCTATTTG
>NC_087157.1:31928115-31933115 GCF_035594125.1 Scylla paramamosain
AGCGAAGTGCATCCGATGTGCGACTTCACCTTTAGCACACTTGACTGGAAGGCGTCCGGCAAGGGCTGCTATGAAAATGTAACTGTATGCAGATTAACGACTCTTGACCGACTGACGAAGCTTCCCCCTTACCTGCCGGCACAGACCAAGGGCTGAGAGGAAGGAAGGAAAAGATCATTCCGTTCGTAATTGTGAGCCTCAGGTAAAGGTTGTCTGTAATTCCTTCCGCACGCTTCTGTGCTCGACAGCAAGATAACCCCGTGGCGGAACAAGGTGTGCCGGTGGAACTTGCTGCCTTTGCCGGTAAAGAGTGAAGCCGAGGAGCACGTGAGTGTGCCAGTGGAGAAACAAACTCCTTCATGGAAACAAGATGAGGTGGACCGGAGCGAAGGAAATTCTCTAACCTTCGTTAACAAGTTTACAGGCCCTGTTTTCAAAGTATCTGGCCACAACGAGTCGGAGGCGGCGAGCAGACGGCGCGAGCTTTGGGCTTGGAGCAGCCAGGGTGGTCTGCTGGATGACGTGGCGCTGCACATTACTAGCAAGACTACGGGCGAAAATTACTCGAAAATTAAAAGGCAGACAGATTCGCACCCCCGCACCATCCCCCTTCCCCCCGTGCCATCTGCCGTCTATGTTCCCCAGCTTGCCACCACTGCTGAGTTTTTTCCCTCATGGAAACCCAAACCCTTCCATGTACTCGTTTTCTCCCTCCACGCTTCATCTAGATCCATATAAGCTGCTTACGACCTTCCCAGCACCTTCCCTGCCTCCTCAGCCTCACCCCCTAATGAGCTTGATGAGGAGCTGGTTCTACACCACCGTGCCTCACTCCGCCTCACAATATGAGCATGAATAACGACGCGCCTGTTTTGCCCGGCCACTGAGGTACAGGAAGGAGCCTCCACGCACACCTGCCCTGCTGAGGAAGTCCCGCCGCTACATTAGAGACGTGTCAGTGGATGAGTAATGAACGCTGGTCTTCCTCCTGTTGGTGTTGTGGCTCGTGGTTGAATGGAAAGTTTGATCAACGAGGATTTTAGTGACGAGCAGAGAATGATGATGAATGGTGATTTATCAAAACATTTTTCTTGGGATGTGCTTTGAGCTCCATTGTTTTGGTCACTGTTCTGGCGCGGAGAATCTAAACTGTGTGCATGACTTACTTGTGTTTTGCTTCTTGACCCGTCATTGGCCTTCTCAAGCTTACCTACAGTCGCACCTCCGCACTGGACGTGAGCGTGGTCAGGGTGAAGAAGGATGCAGGAAGAGACGTGTTTCCCAAGAGGTGGCTGTAATCATGCAGTCGGCAACACTGTGCTCCGTAAATCAGCAGGATAAACAATACATTCTCATTACTAATATAAGTGTTGGTAATAGAATAATAATAATAATAATAATAATAATAATAATAATAATAATCTTCATCCCCAATATCGTCCCCTACCTGAGTCTCAAATTATTCACCTGATATCAGCAAACTTGTTACAACTTTAATGCCACATAATGATTTTTTTGTTTACGCGTGAGGGAAACTCACCAACACCATAAGAAATATAAAAAAATCTAGCTAATTTGCCGCTCCTCTCTCCCCAAAAAGAAAAAAAAAGTTAATTAGAAGAGAAATGTTTGGCTTCGTACTTGAAACCAATAGAGTTACATTTATTTTCTTCTTTTATCTAAATGTTATCCTACAACACGAGCAACTGGAGACGTGATGCATTTCGTAATGAGATCGCTAAGAAATAAAATAAGAAATACTTAAAAAAAAAACACGTCATGATTCTTTGTTAGTTTCTTTCTCAGTTTTAATTTCCCTCGTGTCATTCAAGTGTTCTACCTCCAGTGTTATGACCATGCAAGTTGTTTTAGTCAAATTTCCTTACTTGATTTCACCTTCCCTCATGGCATTCAAGTGTTCTGCCTTTTGACCATGTAAGTTGTTTTAGTAGAATGTTCTGTTTCCTGTCGTGTACTGAGGGATCTATTTCTCTGCGTTCGAGTTGATGACACCCTAGACTTGCACACAGCGGCACATCAAACACCTCATCATGAACACAAGTAGCCACAGAATGTACTTTACCACTCCTTGACCTCGATAACACACCTTTTCTCTCCCCTGTCCTCGATAACACAGCTTCCTTCTCTTCACTGTCCTCAATAACAGCTTCCTACCTCTCCCTGTTCTCAAAAATCACCTTCCTTCCCTCTTCCTGCCCTCGATAACCACCTTCCTTCTCTTCGCTGCCCTCGATAACCACCTTCCTTCTCTTCACTGTCCTCGAAAACACGCCTTCCTTTTTTTTTCCTCATTGTTCTCAAAAAAATTCTACGTAGTTTTCTTCTAAAGCAGTTATCTTTGTTATCATGTGTAATTTTCCTTCTTATCCTTGTTTTTTTTTCTTTTTTCTTGTTTTTTCTTCTTTTTATCTTTTGTATATCTTATTGCCTTTTCTTCCTTTCTCTTCTCTTCTTATTCTTATTATTTGTAGTTAGAATTAGTAGTAGTAGTAGTGGTTGTGGTAGTAGTAGTAGTAGTAGTAGTGAGAGAGAGAGAGAGAGAGAGAGAGAGAGAGAGAGAGAGAGAGAGAGAGAGAGAGAGACCTTTACTGTGGTCTTACGTATCGTATGGCTTTCCCAATACTACTACCCTCACTCATCCATCTTGTCCCAGGCTGCAGCATAAGAAGGACTCTCTACGAAGGACATTCTCAAAAATTTCAGTCAATTCCACGTAAAGTTTCGCTGTAGATTTAATGAGACAAAAAAAAAAGAAGAAAAAGAAATATGAAAAATAGCTCAGGAATTCATCACCATTTCGAGACAAAACTATTGGTGACGCATCTGTGTTTTTTCTTCCTTTCTTTAATTCTTCCTCAGGTCTTAATTAAATTTTTCTCGGCGTAATCACGTCAGGGCGCGAGACACAAGACGGTGTGAGAATGAGTCAGAATAACTAAAATAAACTCACGACCTTAGAGTTATATAATGATTACTCTCTCTCTCTCTCTCTCTCTCTCTCTCTCTCTCTCTCTCTCTCTCTCTCTCTCTCTCTCTCTCTCTCTTACTACTACTACTACTACTACTAATTCTAACTACAAATAATAAGAATAAGAAGAGAAGAGAGCTAATGGAACGAAGCTACAGACGACAGGTTCAATTAGATGCAGCGAGACACTCTTCTGTATTGCACAGACTGTGAGGTAAAGCAACATACATCACCAGCACCACCTGTGTCGTGTTTGACTTCATCTACATGCACGTGACAGCCGCTAGTCAGACGTGGGAGTAGCGGCCATGCTCGAAAAACCCGTGACAAATGGTTTCAAAAGATGGCAAAGACTGTTTAAATTCCCAGTTACACGTACCACATCTCCTCGCCAGTACGTAGCGTCCGTGCATAACCAGACTTTATTATGCAGAAAGCAACTCATCCACATTCATGCAAGGGTGGTAAATGTAGTGTAGCATTTCTCCCCCACTTCACTTCCACTGTATTGTGTCAGGTGGTGGTGGTGGTGGTGGTGGTGGTGGTACTGGTGGTGGTGGTGCTGAATTTCATGCGTCGTGTAATATGCATTAGCTCACACTGAGTTCACTGTTTGTTTTTTATGTTTTATTTTATGCGCCGCTTTTCTGGCGGGGTAATAAAAGGGTTAACGGTACATTGCCCACTTCACGCTCGCGCCCTTCGTGTACTGAGTAACCCTCTGGACCCTTCACATTTGTTTTCGCTTTTGCTGCATTAGTGCAAGTGTGTATTTCATGGCGTAATAAAGTACTAGCACCATGTTGCAGGATCGTTAGCACCCACCACCATCACCACCACCACCAGTGTCGCCACCACCAATATCATCATCATCATCACCATTATCTACAATTCCACAACAGTAAAAAGGCCTCTTCAACCATCTCCACTGTTCTCTTTCTGCTGTCTGTTTCGTGCACACCCTCTCACCTAAACAATATTCTCTCTCTAAGTATTCCTAAATTGTCAATCACTTTAATCATCCACCTATGACCTGTTCGGTGTTTGGTGTGCCCTGAAATTTACCTGTACCTCAGTTACCTCAATCATAGCCAGGAAACAACGCCATCTATCAATAAATATATGAAGCAACGATTAGACCACGACGCTCCGATGCAAGACTAAATTATGAATGTTTGTTGATATTGCAGAGGGAAAGACGCAGGAAACAGAAACAAGAGGGACAGTCTGCAGGTTCTCTTAGCAAGTTCCTGTGTCTCTAGATGGGAGATTCATTGTATCAAGGACCAAGGTGTGTGTTTGGTGGTGGTGGTGGTGGTGGTGGTGATAGTTAAATTGTGTTGATAGTGTGGTGCTGATTATAACATTATGGTGGTGTTCTGACGGTGATGTGTGGGTGTTGGTGATAATGTATTAGTGTGTGGTGGCTTATGCACTAGTGTTATTGTAGTGGTGATGATGTGGCAGTACAAGTGGTGATCTGGTGGTGGTGGTGTGGTGGAATGTTGGTGTCATTATACTGGTGTGGTAACTGCGCTGTGATAATGGTGGGAGCGTGATGCTGTGTATTGTCTTATTGGTGTTGCGGCAGTGGTGGTATTGTGGTGAGGGTGGTGTAGTTAAGGTATAACGGTGTTGTAATAGTTTTGTTGTGGAGATGTCGTGATGATGTAACTATCATGGTGGTGTTGTAATAATGGTGATGATGGTAGTGAACCTGTCTCCGTTGGTGGATCATCATTATCGCCAACAACAACAACAACAACAACAACAACAACAACAATAACACCAGCAATGAACCACTCGCTTCATCGACAGCACATTTATTTCACCACTAAATAGCACTTAAACAGACAACTGATAACCCGTGGACAGGTCGCCTCCTGGTGGTGGTGGCGGCGGGTGGTGATGCACGCTGCTGGCCAGGTGATAGATCGTGCTGAGAGGCTTGTTAACCCTTTCACTGCTATTCGGCACATCTTTTGAATTACTAATCAGTCTAAGTCCTATT
>NC_087157.1:31938115-31955615 GCF_035594125.1 Scylla paramamosain
ACACACACACACACACACACACACACACACACACACACACGAAGATGACAAAGAAGAGAAGGAACGACGATAATAATCAAATAAAAAGAAATAGGAAAACAGCAATAGCAAGACTACGTAGAGATGCAGCGCCCTAGGAGAGAAAGCTTAGAGGGAGAGAGAGGAATGCAAGGGCGGAGTGACGGAGGGCAGGAAGAACTGGGACAGGACTGGTGGGAAAATGAATATCCTATAGCAGCTGTCCCTTTAAATATTCACAACACACACACACACACACACACACACACACACACACACACACACACACACACACACACACACACACACACACACACACACACACACACACACACACACACGCACACACACAGACGTAGAAAGAAAATACAAAACATGCTCAGGTCCAATTTTCTAGTTAACTAAAATCTGAAAAGAAAAAACTCTGATACAATGAAAAGATGTTGTTGAGTGCGGGAGTGGATCTCTTCTCTTGGGAATCCTGTCCATACTTCTTTAAGTGGATCGAGGAGGCCGCGCGTCGGATGTGATACGGAATCGATTGTGTGTTGTTTACGTGTGTTAGCGGAAGATCGTCCTCTCCCCTCGCCCCCCTCCACCTCTTGACCTTGCCCACACCCAGCAGGCCGCTCAGCATCTGGGCAGGGCAAGGCAGGGCAGGGTAGGGCAGGGAGGCTGAGAGTTAATGGGGTAACAATATTCCAGCGGTTGGCGGGGATCGAACCTCGGTCTTTAAACTCTCATCGACTCTGCTCCTTTAACAAACATCCCCAATATAACCGTTATCAGTATTGCACGCATTGCCTCATTACTAACCACGCCACCACCACCACCACCAACACTACCCCCACCTCCACCTTCTCTAGCTCCCCTCCCACACCACACAACTATACCACTACCTCACCCTTACCACCTCTGGCATCCACCACCACATCACTATCACCTGTAGCTTTACTTCCACACCTCCCCACCACATCCCCACCACCTCTAATCTCCCCTACCACTCCAATCCACTTCACTCCACTTCCTCGCCTCTTTTACCTATCCAGCTCCTAATACTATAACCACAAACACAACTCCACCTGAACTTCACTACATCTCCACCTCACTCCACACCACATCCACACACCTGATGAATCTCTACCTTTACCACTACACCATCACTTGCAACACCACACCAGTCACCTCCCCTCCACTTCCATCTTCCTCCACCACTTGCTTTCACCACCACAACCACCAACCACACAGAATCCTATCGCCCATCCTCCTCACGCAATATTCATTCCTCTCCACTCCTCCACCTCCACCATCCACTGTCACCCTCCATCACCACCAGCACCATCACCACCCGGCTTCTAATACAGACCATCCTATTGAGGGACCCACACAACTTCTTCCTCCTCTTCCTTCTCTTCCTCCTCTTCCTCCTCTTCCTCCTTCTCCTCCTCCTCCTCCTCCTCCTCCTCCTCCTCCTCCTCCTCCTCCTCCTCCTCCTCCTCCTCCCTCCACTTTATAACATGATCGCCTTCACTACTTTCATCATTAATTTACCGCTTTTGTGGCGTTTTGGAGGAAATGGGGAACGAAGGAAAGGAGGGAGGGAAGGGAGGGACGGGAGGGAGAGAGGGAGGGAGAGAAGCCGAGAAGGAGAGAAGACACGGAAAGAGGAATATATATGATACTGGAAGCAAGAAGAAAGAGACGATGAGAGAGAGAGAGAGAGAGAGAGAGAGAACAGTGAGTGATAGGTCATAAAAATCAAGAGAAACAGAGGTAGAGAGACAAACAGACACAGAGAGATGTACAGAGGAACAGACACAGGCGGAGACAAACATGCCTTTCCCTGAGGACTCGCGCCAGCCTGAACACACAAAGGAGCACAGCGGAACACTGAGGTTAGCGCACATCCTCGTCCTTTGAGCCAACAAAAACTCGATTCCTTGGGCGGCGTAACGCAGGAAGGAGCAGCCAGACATCAAGAGCCGCTTCAAGGAGGAACAGGAGCAGGAGGCGGAGGAGAAGAAGAAACAAGGACAAGAATAAGAACAAGAAAACAAAGAAGGAAGAATGGAGGAAAAAAGAAAAGAAGAGGAGGAGCAGGAAAAGCAGTAACAAGAACAAGGACAAGAACGAGAACAAGAAAACAAAAAGAAGGAAGAATGAAAGAAGGAAAAGAAGAGGAGGAAGAAAAAGAGGAGATGGAAGAGGAGGAGAAGATGGTAGTGTTGGTGGTGGTACGTAGTGAAGGTAAAGAAGATGAAGGAGAAGGAGGAGGAGGAAGAAAGAAAGATAAGAAAAGCAGTGTGAAGGAAAGGAAAGAACAAGAAAATTAAAAAAAGGAAAAAAAAGTAAAGTAAAAGAATGCGGAAGAGGAAAGGAAAAAAAAAAAAGGAGGCACGGAGGACGAAGAGGTGAAAGAACAAGGAGAGAGAAAAAGGAGAAAAGAAAGAGAAGTGCAAGAGAATATGAAGTAATAAGATTGTAATTAAAGAACGGGGGAAGCAAGCCAATCAAAACATTACGAGAAATAAAGGGAAAGAAAGAAGAAGAAAAAAAAGAGAAAAAGAAGACTGGGAAGGATATTGACAGGAAAAGAGAAAATAGAACGAGAAAAAAATTAGCAAGTCAAAGTAAAGAAGAATAGAATAAAAGGAGAAGAAACAAGAAGAAATAAGAAAAGACTTGCAGTTACGGAAGGAAATAATTTATGGAAAAGAAGGAGAAAAAAAGAAAGCGCGTGTGTTATCGTCAATGATGCAGCGCTTAAAGAGAGAGAGAGAGAGAGAGAGAGAGAGAGAGAGAGAGAGAGAGAGAGAGAGAGAGAGAGAGAGAGAGAGAGAAATATATAGAAATACACCTGAGACTGAAAGAAGAAATAAAGAAACAGGAAGTAAAAGAATAAAAGAAAGAAAGAAAGAAATAGAAGTAAATGCAATGGAGATAAAGATGAGAATTAAGGAGAAATAAGCCGGTATTGTGACGCTGGGAAGAAGAGACGATAAAAGAACAGGAAAGTCATAAAAAAGACAAAGGAAAACTGCAAGAGAGAGAGAGAGAGAGAGAGAGAGAGAATTGACAATCATGGGAAAGAGTAGGAAACAGGATTACGTGAAGCTGAAAGAGAGAGAGAGAGAGAGAGAGAGAGAGAGAGAGAGAGAGAGAGAGAGAGAGAGAGAGAGAGAGAGAGAGAGAGAGAGAGAGAATTTGAAACGTATAAGAAAACATGCCGCAAAAACCTCTTTATAGATTTTGTGTCTAAAAAAAAAATATCAAGAAAAAACGAGTCAGTCAGTCAGTCAGTCAGCCAGCCAGCCAGCCAGCCAGCCAGCCAGCCAGTCAGTCACTCGGTCTTCAACCAATCACGTGAGGTGCACCACTAACAAACAAACAAACAAACAGACAAACCAATAAAAAAACAAACAAATATACCCCACCACCACCATCATCACCACCACCACCACAAATTAAAAAAGAAAAAGAAAAAGAAAGAAAACGAGAAACAAAAGAAAATAAACGCCTTGAAAAAAAAATATTGATAAAAACTTGAAGTATCGGAGAAAAAAATATGTATATAAATCTGATGTTTTTCTGCGGAGCTCAACAGATGTACAGTTCCCGGAAGTGGCGGTAGTGTCTTTTACTGGCAGTTTTCACGCAGTTTACGGTGTTGCCCGGCACGGCTACACTTGGGGCTTTTCTGTGCCTAACGATGTCGTGGGTCGAGAAATACTTCGCTATAATCCAATTGTGCGAGAAGGAGAGGAAGGAAGGAAGGAAGGAAAGAAGGGAAGAATGGAAGAAAGGGAGGGAGGGAGGAAGAAAACGAGAACGGAAAGATAAGGAAGGGAACTGTAGGAAAAATCGGGGAAGTTGGTGGTATGAGAGAGAGAGAGAGAGAGAGAGAGAGAGAGAGAGAGAGAGAGAGAGAGAGAGAGAGAGAGAGAGAGAAGAGGAAAAGGAAGAGGGGATTAAAAGAAACAGGCAGAAAATGGCGGATAAGGAAAGAAAAGAATAAAGAAAACAGGAGAGAGAGAGAGAGAGAGAGAGAGAGAGAGAGAGAGAGAGAGAGAGAGAGAGACAGACAGACAGGAACACAAACAACAATTTTGAAGGAAAGAGGAGTAAGGGGATGTGAGGGGCGAGGAGGGGAGAAGGAATGGAGAAGGAAGGATTAGGGACAGGAGAGGGGTAGTGGGGAGGGGAGAAGGGAAATTGTAAAGGAATGGGTGATTGGGGACACGAGGGGAAGAGAAAGGAAGGGGAGGGGAAGGGGAAGGGAAGTGAGGGGAGGTGAGGGAAGGGAAGGGAAACTCTCAGACAACGAATAACATCACAAGTGGTGCGTAGATAACTTTTTGCACTACTCTCTCTCTCTCTCTCTCTCTCTCTCTCTCTCTCTCTCTCTCTCTCTCTCTCTCTCTCTCTCTCTCTCTCTCTCTCTTTTCATCACTTTTTGTTACTGAGAGAGAGAGAGAGAGAGAGAGAGAGAGAGAGAGAGAGAGAGAGAGAGAGAGAGAGAGAGAGAGAGAGAGAGAGAGGTAGCAACAGGTACACAACGAGGGGAAAGTAAGGGGAGGACACACGACAACAACATCGCTAGTCAATCACGAAGTTACTAAAGACTTATTTATTACCGTAGAGAGAGAGAGAGAGAGAGAGAGAGAGAGAGAGAGAGAGAGAGAGAGATTAACTAGTGATGATGTGAATTGTTTACCTCAGCATAGACAAAGGTGAGAAAATAACTTAATTCCCTTACCGTCTTTGCTGTCACTAAGGAACACAAAGGAGGAACAAGCATCAGCAGACTTGTAGCCCCCTGACACTGTAGTTATTTTTGTACTAAGGTGTTCCGAAATTTTTCAGGTTAATTGGCGTGTGTTCTTCTCTTCATTCTTTTTACTATTATTATTATTATTATTATTATTATTATTATTATTATTATTATTATTATTAAATGCATTGTTTGTATTCTTTCATGTATGTGAGAGTTTGTAATATTTTGTGATACGCTTATATTTTATTTTTTTGCTTATTTGTTTATTTATTTGCATGTTTATTTATTTGTATGCACTAACTTTCTTTTTTTATTTTTTTCTTTCTTTACTTTTTTTTACTCCATATTTTTATTTGAGGTGTTGATGAAATATTTCCTCGCTTGGTATTTTTCTGCTTCCGCAATTTCTTCATATATTGTCACTCAGCATTCTCTCTCTCTCTCTCTCTCTCTCTCTCTCTCTCTCTCTCTCTCTCTCTCTCTCTCTCTCTCTCTCTCTCTCTCTCTCTCTCTCTTAATATTCCCCCCAGCTAACCTTTTTCCTCCATACTGCGCACTTTTTCTCTTAACTTCTTTCCCCTCAACTCTTTCCACCCCTACGTGGGAAGGAGGGCGCGGCGGCGAGGGTGGGGAACTATAGGAGGTAGAGGGGACTGGGTGTGGACAGAGGCAGGGAGGGGGAGAACTGGCAGCAAACAAACAAATAATGCCTCCAACAGTAACAGAGAAAATTTCACCTTTTTTTAATATATTCTGAAATTCGAGTCTTTTTTTTTTTTTGCTCTCAATGCCGAAATGAAATTATGTTTGCTTGTGTTTTTTTTTTTTTGGTGGGTGTGTATGTGGGTACGTTGGTGTGTGTGTGTGTGTGTGTGTGTGTGTGTGTGTGTGTGTGTGTGTGTGTGTGTGTGTGTGTGTGTGTGATATTTCCGTTATGTTTTGATTTTTATTTATTTCTTTTCCTGCGGTTATTCCTTTTATATGTAATTATTTCTTTTTACTTTCTTTTCTTCTGCTATTTACTTTCTCTCGTCGTTTCTTTTTCTTTCTAGTTTTCTCTTTGCGTTTTCTTTTTTTCCACCTCCTCGTCCTTTTCCTCCTTTTCCTTCTCCTCCTCCTCCTCCTCCTCCTCCTCCTCACTGAGTATGTGTACAATATTTTCAGGAAAGGTACGACTTCTTGGGTACGGTGCCGGTATCACCTTGACGGAGACTTTTTAGCGCTGACTCTCCCTGGCCTTACCTGCTTCAGAGGACGCAGGTGTGGCTCAGGTGTGTTCGAATGATGGCGCAGGTAGAGATGGAATTGTTACCTTATGTTGTTGTTGTTGTTGTTGTTGTTGTTGTTGTTGTTGTTGTTGTTGTTGTTGTTGTTGTTGTTGCCCCAATATTCCTGTAGCTTCGTTCTCTACTGCGCTAAATAAACAACACATACTCCAACATTTTGCTTCGTCACTGAAACGCTTCCCACATGTTCATTAAAGTCCGCATACAGTTTTGTGTGCTCGTGTTTGTGTTTGTATTTGACAATGTTGCGATGAGTGTTGTGATGGTGGCGGCACACCACACCACATCACACCACACCACGCCACACCACACCACACCACACCACACCACACCACACCACACCACACCACACCACAGCACAGCACACTACACCACACCACACCACACCACGCCACACCACACCACACCACAGCACACTACACCACACCACACCACACCACGCCACACCACACCAAACCACGCCACACCACACCACACCACACCACACCACACCACAGCACAGCACACTACACCAAACCACGCCACACCACACCACACCACACCACACTACACCACACCACACCACACCACACCACACCACACCACACCACACCACAAAGGGATAAGTACTTGCAATACACTGTGTCTACTAATTTGCATCCTGTGGCGACTCGATTTTAATTAGAGTCAGCATTGACATTCACTTAACCACTAATTCTTACTGCAGCTATCGCGTGTGTTATTGTGCAATACGAAATAAACGTTAATGTAATTGCCGAGTTCATCTTATATTGAGTGAATGTACGAGTGACACTGTGCCATACAAACTGTAGATAGACCGACCATGTATTGTCTTCACGATGAGTGTTCATATCTGAGGGGACTGAATTTACCGTGAAAATCCCAA
The DNA here is from genome assembly GCF_035594125.1 of Scylla paramamosain. Classification (NCBI taxonomy): domain Eukaryota; kingdom Metazoa; phylum Arthropoda; class Malacostraca; order Decapoda; family Portunidae; genus Scylla; species Scylla paramamosain. The sequence continues at coordinate 31,945,080 of NC_087157.1, forward strand.
GCTCACTTTAAACATCATTATTATTTGTGCTCCTGTTTGTACTTCCTACCTATACAAGTTGTAATTGGTCTTTATTTATTTATTTTTTCTTTTTTTCAGCTGTATTCATCGAGGTGCGTTTTTTTCTTTTTGTGGTGGTGGTGGTGGTGGTGGTGGTAGTAGTAGTAGCAGTAGTAGTAGTAGTAGTAGTAGTAGTAGTAGTAGTAATTCTCTCTCTCTCTCTCTCTCTCTCTCTCTCTCTCTCTCTCTCTCTCTCTCTCTCTCTCTCTCTCTCTCTCTCTCTCTCTCTCTCTCTCTCTCTCTCTCTCTCTCTCTCTCTCTCTCTCTCTCTCTCTCTCTCTCTCTCTCTCTCTCTCTCTCTCTCTCTATATATATATATATATATATATATATATATATATATATATATATATATATATATATATATATATATATCCGGTTGGTAAATTATTCTCACCAGGCAGACTTTTCACGGTTCCGCGTTATTCATATATTTATCTTTTGTTGTGACAGGAATGTGTCGCTGCATCTTTTTTACTTGTCAAAAGTGGAATTATTTAAAACTCCTGCTACTTTTTTTCCTTCTTTTTGACATATTTTTCTGCGTCCTTTTTCGCTGCAGGAATTGTGCGTGTGGTCTTTAGCTTTCCAAAATAATCTTTTTCGAATATTCAAATGTTTGTGTATCTGGGTTTATTTTGTAACAGTCCGCTCTTTTCCTGTGTCTCATTGACATATTTAGGTCACACATCCATTCTGATTAATAATAATGATGATGATGATGATGATGATAACAATACTACTGCTGCTGCTACTACTACTACTACTACTACTACTACTACTACTACTACTACTACTACTACTACTACTAATAATAATAATAATAATAATAATAATAATAATAATAATAATAATAATAATAATAATAATTCATTATGATGGTAATTCTTATCAAGTTGTAATATACACCAATTCTGGTCCCCTGTAACACACACACACACACACACACACCATATATATATATATATATATATATATATATATATATATATATATATATATATATATATATATATATATATATATATATATATATATATATATATATATATATATATGTAAATATGTATACCATGTAAATCAAGACCCCTTCAGCGACTACCACTGTATTGTCTGCTGCCTCTTGATAAATAAACCTGATATTATTATTATTATTATTATTATTACACACACACACACACACACACTGGAGGGCAGGACTGCTACCCTTCACGTCCTGTTGGGAAGCAAGGACGCAGCTCCCGTCCCCCGGCTCCGGGTCTTTGTCTGTCTGTGTGCAGGTGTGCCTGCTTGCTTCCGGGAACTTTATCGCACCACAGCTGGGGCATCCTTCACTCTGTACCTCAGGCGTATCTCTTGCTACAGATAACCCGAGAATATTCATCACATGGAATAGATACATAAGTTGTTTTTGTGTTATTCATTAATTGATAACTTTATACTAATATGGTGGCGGGAGGGAATAAAGCGCGGCTATCAGTGTAATGTTGATGAGTATTGAGTGTCTGCGCCAGACACACACACTCATTTTTTTTTTTTATATTGGAGCTGCAGATTAAACAAGCCGCAAATAATTAATTATTTGATGGCACTTCAAAAATGTAACATTACACTAGTATGCATTTGTTGCCTGACAGACTAGCGATCTAGATGTCACGGCCTGGGGAATGGCAGTCAGGGGGTGCAGCAGACGCCGCGTTGTGAATCACCAAGGTGGTCGGTCACCTGTTGGCCTGAGAAGAGGTGTTGCTGTGGTTGATCTGAATTCCAGACTTAAACTGTACAAAATATTCCCGGGAAATCACCATCCATAGGTTCTCTGTGTCTGTTTGAAAAGACCTGAAGTCACTGCAGCGTGAGATAGTCAAACTTCCTGCGACTCAAGAAGAGTATTGTAGGGAAGGGAGCACACCATCACAGCCACCAGGTGCTGCCAGGTGTGAGTCAGATCCATCTGCATTCCTTTCTTTGTAATGCGAGAGTGATGTCTGCCGCCATGCTTATTGAAATGGATGCACTAGGCGTTGGACATTCACGTGCTGTACAGTTCATCGACAATGTCATGGTCACTCACTGTAGGTGACGGCGTAAACTTTATCAAGTTTATCAAAGTTATGGACGAGGCGCACGAGGAGAGAAATTAGCAGGAATCAGGCTTTAGGATTTCAACAAACACTAAAACTTTTGGCTGCTTCCTCTGCGCGTGCTGAAATTTTTATCAGCTCCACATACCTTGGTGGCCATGACCGCTACACACGTGAGCTTTGTTATGAAAGAGGCTTCACCTTTACTATTCCACGTGTCTTACTTTAGATAAGAGAGTGTTATTTATCACAAACACCAACAAGTCCTGTTACTGGTTGTTCCTTTTGTTCTGCCATTCACCAGACACACAGGTTTGCCACGTGGCTTGGCGGACTTACGCGACACGAGTGTGTGGCATCCTTGGTATGTGTTCAGAAGGCATCAAGAATTCGCTTCACACTGGTCTTCAGCGTGAGGAAAGGTGCTGAAGGCGTCCCCAGCATTACCATTCACGCGGACGTGTTGAATAAAGCAGGAGCGTTCCCCCCGCTACATACACCCTTCATGTTTGACTTAAGGCTTTCCAAAATATTCAACACGAGATTCAGAGATGACCAGAGTTTTCCAGACAACAGCGAGGCGGCACACGTCAAGGAATGGCACGCAGTGCACATGAATCATTCTGCATTCTTCACCTCTCACTGCTGCTATGGACACTGAGGCTGGCGTGTCTACAGTGCCTCTTAATACTGAACCTGATCAGTTTCCTGTCGAATAGTTTAGAAATCACTAAAACCCCGCCTTGCATTGTGGGTCAGTTTCTCCCTTTACCTCTCCTCCCTCGGCTGCGCTGCTGATGAGGTTATGAAGTTACTGAAGGGGCTAGGGTTAACTCGTCCAGAACGGTGCCCTGTTGAAGTTTGTTTTGCCTGTCATTGCGGACTGCGCGGGTCGGTGCTGGCTGTGGGCTGTGTTCACCCTCGCCACCCAGAGCTGTGCAAGGCGAGTGTTTGTATGGATATTGCTCCGATGAAAAATAACAGTGATAATTAAAATACAAGAGCATGTTGACTTAATTCATTTGATTTTTCAGTAAATTATTGCTATATACCGTAGTAATTCTTTTTTATTTATTTATTTTTCTTCCGTTCGTTGGATGGCGGCCACACTTTAACTGATGATTCACAGTCTGAAAAGCGGCAGGACAGCACACAGCCTACCGAGCTATTCATATCTGAGCGAGTTAGGCGATTAATGAATGCCTCGCAGTGTGGTAACTCGACCGTCAGTCAGTCAAGGTTGTGTTCTGAGAAGGCGCCTTTCCCTGCCTCGTGCTCTCCAGCTTTAAGTGTCACTGGAGATGAGCGCGGCGAGAAAGGCCATCCAAACTTATGACTCTTTGCTTCCCTTGCCTGGAAGTGTTACTGGTTTTGGTGTATTTCACTATTCTTGGAACCTCTGTATGTTATTTGACTCCTTCATAATATTCCTGCCTTCCTATTAACAGGTTTTTCCTGGATTTTCATTGAAAAGAAAAAAATTCCATTTCATTTACTGATTTTTTCACGTTGACATGCCTCACATCAGCACAACTGTAATTCAGCAGTGAGGATTTAAAACAGCATTCATGAGGCTCTTGAACACAACACGTATATAAACGTATCATGGCCTGCACACCGGCCCGCCCCAAGCCTCTATCTGATGTCAAAATTAGGTCAGTCGGGTACGTTCTGTCCGACCTTGGTACGATCAGAGCTGCATTTGTGGCGGCGAGGGACGCTTTCATATCCATTTTCGTTTATATCTCTTACGTTTTCTTTTTGTACTTTCAGAGTAGCGCGGGTTTGGTTTGGTGTTTCACTAGTGAGCGTTAGTCCTTCGTGTTCGTGGACTGGAGTGTTGATGGGCAGAAGGAGCGTGGAATATGATATTACTGTGGTCGAACATTTTTGCTGTGCCAGGCTGAGGTGTGGCTGGTGTTGTTGCTGTGGGAGGTGGTGGTAGTAATGCTTAGCTAGAGGTAGTGGTGATGGTGGTGATAGTGGTGATCGTGATGATGGTTTGAATTTCGTTTAGAATCATTATGGATGCCGAAGTCTCTCTCTCTCTCTCTCTCTCTCTCTCTCTCTCTCCTCTCTCTCTCTCTCTCTCTCTCTCTCTCTCTCTCTCTCTCTCTCTCTCTCTCTGATGTTCCACGACCTTAACGACATTACTCGGATTTGCCAGCATTTGCAGTATTAGCGTGTGTGTCTTTGGTCGCTGAGCACACACTGGCTCGCTTAGCAGGGGAATAAAGTGCCGCTAGATTATGTCAAAGTGAGGACAGGTGATACGACCACCAGAGAGGAGAGAGAGAGAGAGAGAGAGAGAGAGAGAGAGAGAGAGAGAGGAGAGAGAGAGAGAGAGAGAGGAGAGAGAGAGAGAGAGAGAGAGATTTAAATTATACGATATTATTTTCATGACTTAATTTTGCTTGCCTGATTTCACAGACAAGAAGTGTTGCTTTATTATCGAGAAGAACGAGGAATTAAATATACGAGCAATTAAGAGGAGAACTAGGTAAGGTAGGTAGGCAGGGAGGTGGGCAGCGGGGGGGCGTCAAATGGCTGGTTAAGCTGGTGCGTTACCGCCACATCCTCCTTCAATATCCTGTGGCCTAGAGTGAAAAAGTGATGCCAGCAAAACCCACGTGTCAGGTTTTATTTTCTCTCTCCATTTTTTTTAAGACATGCAGATAGCTTAGTACGTTTAGCATAGCGGGAATGTACTTCATGACGCCAATGGTGGAGCGAAAGTTGAACAACAGTAATTCCAAACTCTAGCGTAGTGATGCTGAACACTATAAAAAAAAAAAAAAAAAAAAGAAAAAGAAAAGAGAAAAAAAAAAGAAAAATCAACACACTGGTTTCAAATCAAGTATTCACCTTGACGTTAAACTGAAAGCGATTGATACCAAAACTGCGGTGTTTTGCGGAGAGCCACCAACGAACACTTGACAGACTCACCGAAACCCTTAGCCCTCGGTCGAATCCAGAATGAAAACGGCAGCTGTAGTGGAGGCTATCGGTGTTTTAAAGGATGCTCTCATAGTGCAATAAGGATTCTGCATCGTCAAGGAGAAAATAACGTTCATGAAAGCCTGATTAATCATCCGTGTGGCCTTTGAAAATAGCGGTGATGAGAGAACCAGGCGTTTCCTAATGTGACTCGTGTTTATGTCGTCCTGCAGATAGATGGCGGTGGCAGCGTAGTGGTCTCAGTGCAGGAGAGACTGGCCGCCATTACAGCACTCTGCAGTAACTTCTCAGCTTCCCACGCGCCCTTGCATCTCTGAAACCAAATTTCCATCAGCAGGCGCTCCTCAAAGGTAAACGTATTCTCCTCGTGTGTGGAACAGGATCCTGCTGCAGTGGTGGTGGTGGGTCTGCCAGGCCAGGGTGAGGCGCTGTGGGTGGTGGAAACTGTAACGTACTTTGGGGAAACAGAAATAAACTGTACACTGGGGATAGGGAAAGAGGAGCATCAAAAGCAGTGTTACAGGGAAAGTATCTGGTAAGTCTCACAATTTGGATTTGATTATAAAGACTGGGATATCAAATTAATAGCTTGTTAATGTAGTGATTAGGTGATTAGCTAAGTGTTAGGGTATATTTTTTTTCAGTTTTTTTTTTTTCCGCATCTTTTTTTCCTGCATTTTGATGGAAACAGCCATTGAAGCTCATCGTAATTATTTACTTCAGTGCCTTTTTTATGACCCTCTCTCTCTCTCTCTCTCTCTCTCTCTCTCTCTCTCTCCTCTCTCTCTCTCTCTCTCTCTCTCCCAGCAGTGTTGTGTGCAGGCCTGGTGTCGGGGGTAAGTACGTTTGTCATGTTTCATCGCCATCAAAGGTTAAAAGTTGAAACATGTTTAAGCTGCCTGCGGCGAAAGGTAGTTATGTAGGTTTAAAACTCTATTTGTATATTACTGCATTAGTTTTAATGATATTATTTGCCAAGCGATAAAACAAAAAGGCGGCTTTGGGCGTTTTATCGTGTGCTGCGCTTTTGCTGTTTATATTTATTTCCTTTTACTCGTATTCTGCCGTAATATACAATGCCCATAATAACCATTTGAAATAATTACGGCACGGAAGCCATTGACCAGCCTCACCGTGGACGAATTAATTCATACAAATAAGCCGACACAAAATTTGCACCGTGATGTACAAAAAAAAAAAAAAAATCATCGCATCATTAAACACATCTTTTATGATTCATCTGCGGTTAAATAATGAAGAAAAATGTGTATTCCGGCCCTCATCAATCATGCCGGGATCTGCTAACATCTAAAACCATTATTCATGTGACATCAACAACAGTATTCCAGCCAATATGTCACCAGCTAAACCCCCTCCTTCCCCTCCTGACTCTCCACCACCACCACCACCACCTAGCCACCACCATTCCCACCACGACCTCCGCTTCCTCCATTAGCGTCATCCACCGCCGCCACTTCCCGCAGTCCCGGCGCTGAAGGCCCTCGACATAATCCAGCACCAGCTACCATTCATAAAACTACTCTCTACCGCCTGCAGCCTTCATCACTCGATACGTTCAGTCATGGCGGTTTGAAATGGCCCCACAAACTCCTATTAGGTAACACGGGATGACCAGTGTTGCCAGTCCGTCACTCACAGCTCTGCCATTACTATTGTTATTGCCGCCGCTGCACTGCCCGCGCCTCTGCTGCCCACCGCTGTTCACCTTGCTGTTTCGGACTTTATTCTGAAACACTTCGCGCCGCACGCACCTCCGCTACTTTCAAAAGGCTCTAGTTGAAGTTACACGGGTCTTTAAGGGTGTATCTATGGTTCTAGTGACAGATGAACGGAGTTTCTACATAATATAACATGTGAAATGCTCTTGGCTTGAAAAATGGGCCAATCATCTCTGTGGTCTTTGAAAATAGTCGTGGTGAGAGAGAAAAGCGTTTTTGAATACTGGCCTCCATCCTGCACTTCACGGCGATCGGCGGACACTCGCTCTGTGCCCACAAAAGCTTTCCCAACAGCAGTGTTTCCACTAACATCCACAGTTGATTAGATAAAAACGGTAACAAATCAAGTCAGTCATGAAACAATTTATTGGAAATATAATTAATGGGTCACAGTGATGTCATTGTCGTACTGAACCACCGGTATTAACCTACTTTTTCCCTGTGAGCGGACAAAAAGTGCAATGAATCACTTTTCCATTGCATTTTTTTTCTATTGATATACCATTCTGATGTCAAAGTTAATGTAGATAACCGTAGTTATCTCTGATGTATCCGATTTACGAATGCCTCCTTCAGATGCCGTATTGACTCAACCTCACACACACACACACACACACACACACACACACAACCATGAGCTCTCCCCGCCCAGGGCTGATGACTTATCGACTTTAATATAAGGCCCGGTAAGGCTGGTGAAGGGGTCGCCCGGGGATGGCTGAGCTGTGTGACCGAGTTAAGCGGGAACTGGCGCGGGGGATGGCAAAATGGGAAATCGTAAATGCAAACCCGCCTCCCGCGTCCGCCTCCCGCCTCCCGCCAAGCATAAACTAAGGCAGCCTGCGATATCGACAGAAGAGGCTTCCTGTGACCCAGCTAAGCCCGCCTGACACTTAGAGCTTAAGCCGCAGAGTTTCGTTAATACTTGCAGCCTATAGTCGCCTCCTGGCCTGCCCCAACACACACACACACACACGCAGCACGCACGCAGCTCGCTATCCATGATTTTACGGCGGCGGGATGGCGTAGTAACCCCCGGCCAGGAGGACGCTGCCTCGCCTGTGTTGTGTACCCAGTGGCTCCTCATTCACTTGCCTCCGCTCCCGCCCAACATATTTCTCTCTCTCTCTCTCTCTCTCTCTCTCTCTCTCTCTCTCTCTCTCTCTCTCTCTCTCTCTCTCTCTCTCTCTCTCTCTCTCTCTCTCTCTCTCTCTGGAAGGTACAACACGCAGGAGTGTACGAGCATACTCTGGCTTGGTTAGAGGCTTGGTGCTCAGTGCAGGGGTAGGAGGGGGAGGCTTTTGTCTGGCCGCTCTTAGTTTGTTGGCAGGAAGTGTTTTCTGAAGTTTATTCCAAGTTTTAACTCGCTGAGAGTGTCTCTTCATGTTTTTGTATGGAGATTAGGAGATCTGAGCTGTGTGTGTGTGTGTGTGTGTGTGTGTGTGTGTGTGTGTGTGTAGGGGCACACACACACACACACACACACACACACACACACACACACACACAATGTTACGCCAGCTTAGTGCAAATTCTATACAAGCCGCTAGTAAAGTAAGGCTCGCATCACGTGCTTGGGTAAAACTGACGTTGGTGATAATCATGATTACCGGGATAATGAATAGAACTCCAACAACAACAACAACAATGATGATAATAAGAGCATAAACGATAATACATCATATTGGTGCCTCAGTGGCTTTTTTTCTCTTTTTATTCACTTAGCCGGTGCTCCTCTTACATAAAAAAAAACTGTATATTTTAGTTATTTATTTACATATTTATCTTATCCAAGGCAGCGTGCGGCGGCCAGGCGCAAGAGCAACACACTCTTGCCGGTCAGACTTTCCCATCGCCGCGAAAACAAGTGTTGTATACCTAGCAGTTTGCGTGTTTCCATTGACTTTTTTAATTAATTTGTATAGGAAGTAAAAATTGTTTTGACTCGAAGCAGAATTTTGTTGGTACCGCAAAAAAGAAAAAAAAAAAACGTTTTAAAAAGTGGTGCGTTTGATTATTATTTTTTTTCTTTTTTATTACCGAACGCGAAAAGAAGACTACTTTTATTTTATCAGATTTAGAATAACTTTTTGGTTCTCGCACTTTGAAAATGTGCATACACTTTCAAAATATGCATAACAGAATATTTTTGGTTCTTTATTTTTACCGCAATATGGCAGACCCAACATGCTTGTGGGTACTTTAGGTACTGTCATGTTAATTTACTTATTCACTTGTTTATTTATTTATTTGTTTACTCAATTATTTATTTATTTACTGTGAATCATTTATTTACTTAGTGAATCATCGTTAGTGTTTCGCAGCATTCACCAGCGCAGAGCCAGTCCTGTGATGTAACAAACTGAAAGTCGTCTCAAACTAACTAACTAACTCTCTCTCTCTCTCTCGCTCTCTCTCTCTCTCTCTCTCTCTCTCTCTATCTCTCTCTCTCTCTCTCTCTCTCTCTCTCTCTCTCTCTCTCTCTCTCTCTCTCTCTCTCTCTCTCTCTCTCTCTCTCTCTCTCTCTCTCTCTCTCTCTCTCTCTCAAATGAAAAAAGGTAAAAATGCTACATCAATCTGATTTCTTTCGTCTATTTTCCTCCAGACTTCCACAGGAGCATTTAGATACTTGTAAAACTTTCATATGAAGTTGAGGAGAAAAATGGACTCCCAAGATAATTATCTGAATTTTTAAGATGCCAGTCTTGAGGTTCGGAGCGACAACTGTCGACGGTGGCCCCCTCTCAGACGGTACATATAAAGGGCTTCTCTTAGTAAAGTCCATGTAATAACCCCTTTTCCTATTATACTGCGTGTGCTGGGAGTTTGGAGGTTATATATAGCGTCAAATTTAGTTTAGAAACCCCATTCACCTGCGTGGTACTTGTCAAAGCAAACAAAAGAGAACAGCACAGAACAGAAGAAAGAAAAAGCTACAAGAAGTCTTACACGTGGCAGTTTATAAAGCATGCCTGCCTATCCACCTGTCATCCCATCTATAGATTTATCTAATCTTTGAGCGCTCTCTATTGACAGGGGACTAACAACCAGATTCCTGAGTCTATTCCAGTTATCTACCGTTCTATTTGAGAGCCAGTTTCTTCGTATCACTTTTTTTCAGTCTAACCATCACCCCGTTACGGAGTGTACTGGTCCTGTCCTGAGTGCTAATAGTGCGAAGGTCGGAGGCGTCCACTTCTCATTCAGAAATTCTTCGTTGCACTGGACATGTCGTGACTCTTCCATGATTTTTTGTTTAGTTTTCCAAGTATCCATTTCCAGCTATCAAAATTAAACCATGGAGTTTATTTGTGTGACTTGTATGAGAGTTACAGTCAGCTGTGCGAAGTGTCGTCACAGTTGTCAGAAGGGTTTGCCTGATTGCGACTTGGGCAACTCCGCGACGAAACACTGGTGGTGGCAGTGGTGAATTTCCGTGACTATTTTTACCATGAACCATAAAACGTAACATTACAATGTACTTTGGCTTAAGTAGAATTACAGAAATTTATTTTAGAAATGCAATTATGAATATCCAAGCGAAGCATGACCGACTGTGACCAGTGCTTCGAGATGAGGTGCCAAACAGGTACTCATGTTTGTGGTTCACTAGAATTCTATGAACTGGCAACGGGACAGTTACGTGATGCAAATAATACAAGAATGTCATAGTATGATGTCTTGCCTCGTCTGAA
>NC_087157.1:31958115-32055615 GCF_035594125.1 Scylla paramamosain
GTGTGTGTGTGTGTGTGTGTGTGTGTGTGTGTGTACGCTCGAGACAGAAGTGTGTACTCACTGCACAACGCTTTCTATCGTATAAAACATGCATTTGTTACGTAAATGAAGCGTGTTCTCTCTGTGTGTGTTACTGGTGTGTTGCGTAAATGGTAGATTATTATTTAAGGTAGGTATGTGTAACTTAAAAGGGAGATGTGTATTGCGTAGGACAGGTGTGTTTGTAGACTTGTATTACACAGGTGGTGAGGTGAGGCAGGTGTTAATTACGTAGGATATGTTTTGGTGGGCTGTGTTAGGCGGGTATTAACACGAGGGAGCTGTGCTGAGGGAGCTGAAAGGCCCCAAGCGTGGCAGTATCATTATCGAAGTGCGGCAGCAGGAAGTGGTCCCCTATCGTAATGCAACTTGAATAGACTTTTGCTGAAGGGAAAACCTCATCGTCCTATTGGTCCATTCTGTTTGCAAAATGTCAAAGGTACTGGCGGAGCATAACACGGACGGGGAGCAACAGGCAGGCTAAGTGCTGGTCATTGTGGTAGTGAGCGAGTGTGACAGGACTTAATTTTTTTTTTGGAGGTCTTTTTGGTTCACTGCAGGTTTATGAATGAGCAACATGTCACTGTTAGTAATGAGTGTTTAGTTTTCGCTTTTAGTCCAGGGCTGAACGTAAGATTAAAAATTTTCATCAAGAATATCCATCGATTTAGAGCACAATGAACTGAAGAAGCATCACTGAAATTTTTTCCATTTCATAATTTGATTAATAAGATCTAATTTCTTTTGTATTACGGAGAATCAAGTTATAAAGTAACTGAAATATTCAATCATGCTGATTTTACGGTTTCGTTGTTCTGACCAATCACAGCGGGCCAGTGAATATCTGTTCAGACTTGCTGTGCCAAAGTAATCTGTTGCTTATTGATACAAGTGTTGATTTTACAAGCCGCCCTTTGTTTGTCGTGTCCCGCGTTTGTTAACTCATTTTAAGTGATTGTTCTGTGTTGGTTTGTATTTTTTCTATCCATTAGTTCCAGGTTCCAGTTTTGTACCTTTAATGCTCCAATTTCTAGCTATTGCGGAATGAACAGTATTACTGCGATGTATAGCATTAATATGCACATTGGTGTGCCTGATGGCGCTATTTGTGGAAAGTGTCCACGTGCCGGGAACTGCACGTTAATGGTCGTTGCAGTGCTTGTTTAAACAAGTTCCCTTCATTATCGTTCCTTGGTCCAAGTCTCGTCAACTTGCCTCCTGTCATTAAGGCGTGTGAGGACACCTTATTAGTGATGATGTTATGTGGACGCCGTTCCTTCCTCACCACGCCTTGACTGACGCACGGAAATGTGGGTGTGTAGTCTGAGACTCAGTGACTGGCCGCCGTACTGAGGCGTAGACCGTCACTTCGAAATGTTAGTGCATCTATGATCTGGTGTCGTGGTATAAAGTTTGCTTTTACTGGTGGAGGGAATGGCCTGTTCATTACTACCACGACAACACGGGGCGGTAGTGGCCAGTTTTTTTCACGGCAACAAAAATATCCACACAAATCATACGAAGCAATCTGGCGCAGTGAACGATGGCAATTGTGATGACCCGCTGACCGCACTGTGTTATTATCTTGCCGGAAACCGCGGAGCACCGGTGCGCCACTCAGCAGCACGGCCCACGCTTTGTGCCGCACGCCGCGTAACGAACCGCCGTTCCTAGAATCATTAAACTCATCCTGCCAGATAACTTTTCTTCCAGCCTTGCTTGCACAGTCTTGTCGGGACGTCAAAGCATTACTTTTTAGAAACATCCAGTTCACTTTCATAGGATCTGTTGGCCACCACCACCACCGTCTCCGCCACCACCATCTCCACTACACTCACACGTCAGCACTTGCCTCAGACTTGCTGCCGCAGTGACTTACTTGCATTGACTTTTTAAAGTTATTCTTCATTACTTTGATCTCCTTCAAAATGCTCAGGAAACTTCCTTTTGCCGCAATCCGATTCAACTTGTGACTCTCATTTTTTAAGTTTGAAAAGGCCGAATGCAGTCGTTCCCTCCCTCCCTCTCTCCCTCCCTCTCTCTCTTCTCCCCTTTCCCTTCTCCTGTGATCCTTGTCTGTCTGTCTGTCTGTCTGTGTGTCTGCCTGTCTGTCTGTCTGTCTCAAGCACTCACCGTAACTAGATTATCTGTAAGTAACGTCACTCTGCCTTTCCTCCAGCGTGGTGACTGACTTTTAAAGAGGCTAGTTAACGAACACCTCAGAATATTCCATCATCGTCTGCTGGGATCAACGTGTTGTTGTTGTTGTTGTTGTTGTTCTCTTCTTCTTCTTCTTCTTCTCCTTCTTCTCGTTCTTGTTTTTTCTTCTCCTTCTTCTCGTTCTTGTTCTCCTCCTTCTCCTTCTCCTTATTATTCTCCTCCTCCTCCTCCTCCTCCTCCTCCTCCTCCTCCTCCTCCTCACACCAACATAACCACATATCTTAACACACCATCGGCAGAGGCTGGTGGTTGTGTTGATGAATGGAGGAAGCTGCCTGGCGTGTTCCCGTAGCGCGGCCACAGCTTCGTGAGAGTGTCAGCCTGGGAATAACACACGTCGTTAGCGCCTCGGTGAGTGCAGATGGCTGGAGGTGATGGAAAGGCCGCCATATTCACCCATAGAGATTTACTTACCCCCTAACATTTTCCCCCCGTAGACACTTTCCCCCCCCCGTGACATTTCCCCCTTGACACTTATCCCCATGGCAAACTATCCCCCGTGGACATAATTTCTCTCTAGATATTTCCCGTGGTAGGTGGTTTTTTCCCGTAAGTTGGAGAGAAGTATGTGATTGTAAGGAAACACTGAGGAAAACTATTGCTGCTAATGTTTTAGGTTAATGGTTAAATAAATAAGGAGGTAGGAAAAATTGTGCAGGGGGGTTGAAATGTGAAAGGGGGAATGCCAGGGGGTGGTTATGGCCGGGGATGAGATGTCCAGCACACGGGGGGGGGGGGGTTGAGATGACCTGAGTTATTCTGTTATTTCATTTTGCTTCAGTTGTGGCTAAGAATGGATGTGCTCATGTGTGTTGATTAGAGAGAGAGAGAGAGAGAGAGAGAGAGAGAGAGAGAGAGAGAGAGAGAGAGAGAGAGAGAATCGCTGCAATGCTCCTTTACGTCATTTTTCATAAACTTTTCCCATGTATTCAATGGCTCCTCTTCACTTTTCTCTCTCTCTCTCTCTCTCTCTCTCTCTCTCTCTCTCTCTCTCTCTCTCTCTCTCTCTCTTCTCTCTCTCTCTCTCTCTCTCTCTCTCTCTCCCTCTCTCCAATGCGCCACGCTGCTATTGACATTATTATCTCTTTTTATCACCAAGCTAAATGTTAATTGCATCATATCGGCGTTGCTTCTTACCACTCTGCGTGACGTCATCCTCTCCCTCCATTGCCCGGCCCCCCCCCACCGCTCCTCCTGCCTCCCTTCCCGCTCTCCATTCCTCCGGCGTCCCCTTCCACTTTCCATCCCCTCCACGTCTAGCTTTAAAGCCCACGCCAAAGCCCTCCATACGTCGTGAATCGGAAACTTGTCAAAGATTCGTGATATGAAAGTTAGACATCCAAGTTAAGACGAGATATTTTACGAGACCCGCCACGTCGACCGAGCGGAAAGTGTGATTTTTTTTTACGGCACAGTTTTAAACCTTGTACTTGAAACTCTCCTCCTTCTGGTCCTCTAGTGCCTCCTCCTCCTCCTCCTCCCCCTCCTCCTCCTCCTCCTCCTCCTCCTCCTCCTCTTCCTCCAACCTAAGTAACTTTTTAGCATCTGTATTTACTGACGAAAAATGTACATCAGCCCAGCCTTCAGAAATTTAAAGAGCTGAAAGAAATTTGGATGGTTCACTTATCTTAGGAAGTGACGTTCCTCACTCAAATGAGGGAGGTCAAAATAAATAGAACTCGTGGACCTGACAAAATTTCTTCGAGAATTTTGAAGAATTCAGGCACCAGATAGGTTACTGATATTCGTCCTATTCAACAAATCTTCAACAGCTGGCAAAGTACTGACGGCCTGGAAATGAGTTAATGTAACGCTAATTTTCATGAAAAGGCGCAAGTCACTACCAAGATATTATCGACCAATTAGCCTGACGCCAATTGTCTTGTAAATTAATGTAGACCAGCGATTTGGGGAAATTCTTCGAACATAAGTTGATAAATAATTCGCAGCGTGGTTTGCGCAGAAAATGTTCGTGTCTAAGTAACTTTTCTACTTCTTTCATTACATTTTTTAAGAGTTTGGTGAAAACAGATCAGCAGATGTCACATCTCATGATTTCGAAAAGATAATTTATAAAGACGCCCCATGAGTGACTACTCAGTAAGCTACGCACATACTTTTGTTGTCACCGGTAATATCCATTTCTGGATTGAGGACTGGTTCTGTGACCGGAAACAGAGTGGGTTCTGGACGCCACCCTCATCCTAACTGTAAAAAGTGGCGTACCCCAGAATTCTGTTGTTGGCCCTGTTCTCTTCTTGATATACGTCAGTGATATGCACGATGGCAAGTAAATTTTCAATTAACACAGAACAAAGAAGACTTGTGGTCAAATTTAGGTCGACTATCTCGTTGGGGTCGCCGAATGGTAAGTGAAATTCAATGTTGATCGGAAGCCATAGTCATTGCCTTCAGTATTCTAATGGCCGATAAACAATTTTCTACGATAAGCAGGGGGAAAGGATCACCGATACTTCGCATAAAGCAATCTAAAGCCCAGCCAACACTGCCCAAAGGTTGCCAGAGCTGCTGACAGATGTACCTTAAAAATTAAATCATCGAGTTATATCAAAAATTATATTAACTAGTTCGATCCCATCTTAAAAATTCCACGCGGTTTCTCACAATTCTTGGTATTTTTTCTTATCCTTCCCGCCTTGGTTAGATGCAAGGATGGTGGGTGGGGAGGAGCCTTCTTCTGTGCTATAATATTTTTTTTCTCAGATCTGCTGCTATTGTTTCTTCATTTGTGTTCCTCCTCCTCCTCCTCCTCCTCCTCCTCGTCTCCATCCCTTGTGAGCATTGGTGTGTTAAGTTGTAAGTTTAGGATGCAGTAATAAGTTAGTAATTGACGATCTTTTTTTTTATAAAGCTTAGAATGTCATACTAAAAGCCTCCTCCTCCTCCTCCTCCTCCTCCTCCTCCTCCTCCTCCTCCTCCTCCTCCTCCTCCTCCTCCTCCTCCTCCTCCTCCTCCCCGCATCATTAACGTAATATGTTATAAATAACTTTGTAATTGGAGATGTTTTTCGACGATGCTTTGAACTTTGTATATTTGAAGCACTCCTCCCCTTCCCTCCACTCTCCAGCTCTTTCCTTCCTTTTCCTCCCCATCCCCTCCTCTCCCCTCACCTCCCCTCCCCTCTCCAGCCCTTTCCTCCCTTCCCCATCCCTTCCTTTCACTTCCCTTCCCTCCCCTCACATCCTCTTCCCTCCCCTTCTTTTTCCTTCCCTTCCCTTTCCTTCCCCTCCCATCCTATCTCTCCTCTTCCTTTCCCTCCCATTCCCTTCCTTTTCTATCCTATCTCTCCTTCCCTTCCCTTCCCTTCCCTTTCCTTCTCTTCTATTCTCTCCTCTTCTCTTCTTTTCTCTTCTCCCCCCATCCCATCTCTCGCCTTCCCTTCTCTTCTTTTCCCTCTCCTTCCCCTCCCATCCTACCCCTTCCCTTCCCCTTCCAGCGCGTGCCGTTAATGTCGTGAGTTAGCGCTTGAGTATTTACTTTGAAACTGTAACCTTGGAAACTGAGGCGCTCCCAAAATTACGAACGTGAAGGCAGCCAATTTGAAAGTCACGAAGCCAAAGCCACTATCTAAAAATTCATGAAGCCAACGGTACGCCAGCCTCGTCCTCTCCTCCTCTCCCTCTCTCCCTCTCTCCCTCTCTCTCTTCAGTCTAGTACATCTCCATATTCCGGCCAACCATTTTCCTGCTAATGGAACGGTTTTATTTATCTTTTATTTATTTATTTTTTTTTTATTTTTGCTTTTTGTTTTTCTTGTCCGCATCAGTTCATGGGCTGGGGTTGGTTGTGTTTGTTCAGGCTGTGTTTGCGTTTCTTTGTTTGTCTGTCTGTCTGTTTGTCTATTTATTTGTCTGTGTCTGTATCTCTCTCTCTCTCTCTCTCTCTCTCTCTCTCTCATCTCTCTCTCTCTCTCTCTCTCTCTCTCTCTCTCTCTCCTCTCTCTCTCCTCTCTCTCTCTCCCTCTCTCTCTCTCTCTCATTAAACCGTTTGGTACGTTATAAATCTCCTGGTGATCGATCGCGGCAGCTTAATGTATTCTCTTTACGAGGGGAAAAGTCCATCAGCCCCAAGGTTAATTAATATTATAGGTTGTTTTTAAGACGTCACTGCAGAGTCAATAATAAAGCATATAGACCTCGCTGTAGGTGGCACTGTAGGAGGGGCGTCTCTCTCTCTCTCTCTCTCTACACACACATACACGCACACACACACAGACACACGGCATCATCACCCCCTTCTCTTACCATTCATCTCCCCTCCCCTTCCCTCTCTCACTTCCTCCACTTTTTCCCTCCCCTCCCTCCCCTTCTCTCACTTCCTCCACACTCCCCTCCCCAGCTCCTCTCGTTTGCATCAGCCGCCTTTCACAGTTTCAACATTTTCAGCCATTGCATTGAGTTGCGCATCACTCGTCACACCAGCAAGTGTTAGAACGTAAGAAAATAAGGGAAGCTTCAAGGAAATGTCATGCCTACACGTGACACTCCCCTTTACGAAACATAACTACTTGTTCCTGTCATCTAGAAATGTTTGATTTTTTTTTTTTCAGCTCCGTAATGACTCGGATGGGAAAAGAGAGGACACAAGTAAAGTAAAGTAGTAGAAAAGTAAAGTAACACTGCATTAACGTTAAGCTGCGTAATGGCTCCGATAAGAACATGAACAAAAAATTATAAATACGTACAAATAAAATAAGGTTATGGACGAGAGTAAAGTAACGTCACATTACCTTCCATAGCGTTTACCGTTTTCTTCAATCTCAGCCCCTCTGGCATGCTAAGAATCAATCCATCGTCAGGCTTTGCAGGGAGACTCTCAGCAGATCAAGGGCTAAACACGGCGGGAGTAACTGCAGAAACTTACTCGATTTAAGGCCACGATTATACGCTCTGCCTTGCCTCACCCAGCTCTCCTCCTCTTCCTCTTCCTCTTCGCCTGCTGTGTATCGATGCTGAGGGAGCTTGGCGGAGTGTCGGGCTGGATTATCAAGTCAAGTTTTCCCCTGCCACTCACAGTCTTAAGAAACAATAACCCGTAGGAGACTCAGAGTACACGTTAGTTTCATCTCTACACCTTTCTTCTGGGATGTGAATGGGTTGGTTGAGTGTATGGGTGTCTCTCATCTTCACCTCCCTCTAAGCTCTTTCTCTGTATACGCTACCAATTCTTGAGCTCCGGAGAAGTTGAGACCGTGAAAAGCAAGTTAAGTTTGAGTTCAGTATAAGCTTTTTTTTTTCCTGGTGTTCTTTATATTTTTTTTGTATTCCTCTTGCTCCTCCTCGTACTCTTTGTTGCTCCTCCTCCTCCTCTTCCACCTCCTCATGCTCCTCTTCCTCCTCATCCTTCATCAGGTGCAAGTTAAGTTCATTATAAGTTACAGTATTTGCCTTATCCTATCATTCTTAGATTCTTAATCCTCCTCCTCCTCCCTCCTCCCCCTCCTCCCTCCTCCTCCTCCTCGTACCGTTTGGTGTAATAATTGTGTTCGATTTTCAGATCTTGTAGCATCACCCAATTACCAGAAATGACGTCACAGCAGCGGGTTAATCAGCACCGAAGGAGAGAACGAGGAGAGGAGGGGAAGAGGGAAGAGGGGAAGCAGGTAAGGGGGAAGGCAGGCAAGAATAAAGAAAGGTTGCCGAGGGTCAGTCCTATTAAAAACTCTCTCTCTCTCTCTCTCTCTCTCTCTCTCTCTCTCTCTCTCTCTCTCTCTCTCTCTCTCTCTCTCTCTCTCTCTCTCTCTCTCTCTCTCTCTCTTTCCATTCATGGCTTATCTCTTCTATTGGAGAAAAAATGAAGGGAGGAAAGGAGAGGAGGAGGAGAAGGAGACAGAGAGGAAGAAGAGGGTGAGCCGCAGAGGAGTAGCCGAGAATAGGAGAGAGAGAGAGAGAGAGAGAGAGAGAGAGAGAGAGAGAGAGAGAGAGAGAAGAGAAGAGAGAGAGAGTGCGAGTACGTGGAGCAGAAATGTTCAGGAGATAAATAAAAAAAGAACTAGGAAGTGAAAAGCTAAGAAAGGAGGAAGGAAAGAGAGATAAAGGGGAAGAAAGGAGAAAAAGATAAAGTGGGAGGAAGAAGAGGAGGAGGAGGAGGAAGGTTGGGGAGGAGGAGAAAAGTAAATAAGCAGGGGACGAAGTAGGTTAGAGAGAGAGAGAGAGAGAGAGAGAGAGAGAGAGAGAGAGAGAGAGAGAGAGAGAGAGAGAGAGAGAGAGAGAGAGAGAGAGAGAATTTTTGGGAGGCTCTTGAACTCATTAATCAATCTACGGAACTGTTGGACTTGCACACATTTCCGTATGTCCACCCGCCTCTCCATCAGTGCATGTCTTCATGATGATGAGACGCGCAGGTTTCACTGAGCAGCGGTGCAGCCTTGAGAAATTCATGTACCATCGCGCTTAGGACGTTTAATTACAAGATTATATGAATATTTCACGTTTTTTCTCTAGTTTTAAGACTTGAAAATATTTAAATCCAAGTATTAAGTCTCAATTTCAAACAAAAAAATAGCTACTCGTGAGGCGCGCGTTGCGTCCTGAATATAAAATACAAATATGAAACATAAATTTGTAATACTTTAATCTCAGTTCAAATTAATTTCTTACATAACGCGCAATTTCCTTCAATTTCCTTCCTAAAAACATCTTTTCCATACCGTGCACTCTTACACATACTAGCCATATCATGCACCCCTCCATGCACTTCATTATTTCCATGATGCCCTTTGAAAAAAACCTTGCACCTTGGGACCCACCGCGCACCCAGGTTGACTATCACTGATTTAGAGAAACGGGAATTAATATTTGGAGGCGACACAACCCAGCGCGGCCAGGACGAGTTACTGGTGCCGCATAACTCTAAACTTATCATGAAAGGGAATACGTATTTAGTTAATGATTTAATTCAATAAGTCAGGAGCACACATTCGAGCTGGACACAGGAGTTAAGAACCAGCGCCACTAAAGCAGCTTTGGGCGACTACAGGTCCTGGTTTGGCTGTCTCATCCCTGTGCCCGCCGCGGTTACTCAGGCTTGGCAGGGTGCTGTGTTGTGGGATGGGAGTAGAATTTCGGAAGATCCCACTGACAGGAAAAAAAAAGTGTTGTTCATTTTTTACTGGTGTTAGTTGTATTGTGACTCGATAGGATGATATAAGAATACTCGAATTAGAAAAGAAATGCTGATGTAGTAATTGGAAGCTTTCAGTACCTTCTTGTGGTGTCACGATCTCTCTCTCTCTCTCTCTCTCTCTCTCTCTCTCCTCTCTCTCTCTCTCTCTCCTCTCTCTCTCTCTCTCCTCTCTCTCTCTCTCTCTCCTTCCCAGTATGTTTACCTTCCGGAACACTGACCTAATACAAGCAGACAACACCATTTAGAAATAGAGAATTCTCCCTTTCTCTTCCCTCCCATCTCCCGTCTCCCATCCTCTCCGTCCCTGTCCTCCTTTTCCTTCTCCAGTCGGCCTCAAACTTCCCGTCCTCTTCCCTTCCTCCTCTTCCCTCCTCCTCTCCTCCTGTCCCCATCTTGTCTTGTTATTACCCCTCCTTCTCCTGTTTCTGTTTTCTTCTTCCCTCCCGGCTGTTTGTCTTTTTCTCCTTTACTTCTCTCTCCCCCTTTTCCTCTCCTTTCCTCTTTCCTTTTTCCTCTTGCTTCTCTTACTTCGATTCTCCCATCATCTACCGCCAGGTTCTCTCTCTTCAAACTGTTCCCATCTCTCCATCTCTCCTCTTCCCGTCCTCTTTCTTTCCCTCTCCATCATGCTACCTTACTTATCAATCCTTATCTTCTTCTTTCCCCTTTTTTTCCCTATTACATCTTCCCCCATTCATGAAAATAATAATTGCAATCCAGTCCATTTTTTTCCCATCCTTATCTGTTATTTTTTTTCTTCGTTTCTCTCTCTCTCTCTCTCTCTCTCTCTCTCTCTCTCTCTCTCTCTCTCTCTCTCTCTCTCTCTCTCTCTCTCTCTCTCTCTCTCTACCTTATTTTTATTCATTTGTTTATGTTTTGCTTCTTTCTTCCTCTTCTACTTTTCTTCATTTTTTTCCTCTCCACCACCACCACCACCACCACCACCTCCACCACCCACCACCACCACCTCCTCCTCCTCCTCATCATCATCATCATTTTTTTTTTAATCACCTCGCTTCTCCTCTTTTTCCTCTTCTTTTCCTTTTTCCTCCTCCCTCGCCTTTTCCCATTTCGTTTGTTTCTAGTTAACTCTGATTGTGACTAATGGAAAGAGAGAGAGAGAGAGAGAGAGAGAGAGAGAGAGAGAGAGAGAGAGAGAGAGAGAGAGAGAGAGAGAGGACGAGAGGAAGAGAGAGAGGAGTACGTACCAGGAAAGTATTTTTTTGCCTTCTTCTCCTTTTCCTCCTCCTCCTCTGCATTCACGGTCTCGTCTCAGTGATAGTTGCTAAAGGAAGGAAGGAAAGAAAGAATGAAAAAAAGAAGGGCCGGATGGGAAAGTTTTGTTACGGAATGACAAGTATTTCTTTGTTTTGCTCTCTCTTGATGGGGTTGCGAGGCTGTGCGGGACGTGGCGATGATGCCCCTTCAATGCTCTAGGAAGGGAATCTGGCCTCTTATTGGCCCCCGAGAATTCAGAGCGTCACGTGATTGGCTGTTAGGGAATTTGAGGTATGATTTGAAATATTGATTCGCCGTGATTGGCTGGTGAGGAGCTTGATATTTGATCGGATTGGCTGGGCGAGGACTTGCCGCGTGATCTCATTGGCTGTGGAGTATTTGACGCCTGGTGGCACTGCTTGATGGGAGCTCCAGTGTCATTGATTGCCTGCTGGGAATTAGGGCTTATTGCCGCCGCATCTTGGAGCATTGGGTGGTGCTGGGTGGTGTGCGGTGGTGTGTTTGGTGTTTGGTGGTGTTTAGGACTGTGTGTGGTGGGGTTTGGGGGGGCTTGGTAGCGTGTTTGTGGTGTCTGGGAAGGTTGGTGGTGTTTGGGTGTGTATTGTGGTGTGTGGTGGTGTTTAGGGGTGTGTGGTGGTGTGGTGGTGTGTTGGGTGGTGTGTGGTGGTATTTGGTGGTGTGTGGTGGTGTCTGCGTGCGTTGGGTGCACATGTGGTGGTGTTTTTGTTTTGTTTTTCTTTTTACTGGAGTCCTTAGGGATCTATATATACACTAGGAAGGCCGGTTATTGATAAAAAGAAAAAATAATAATAATAAAAATAAATAAAACAGAAACAAGAAATAACAGAAAAAAAAATAATTGTTCACGATGTTTCCAAAAAGGATGTGCGTGCAAGTTTACAATCGTTGCTCTTATAAGAAATTGACCTTTTTTTTTTTTATTTCATATCTTGAGTGTTTCGAAAATTTGGCGGCGCTTCTTCATTTCCCAGTCCTATTCCTCGCCATGGATAAACACAGAGTTATTCATTCTTATCATTTTTCATCCCCGTTACCTTTATCCCGAGTCAGATTCTTGATAAGATTCCGTTTAAAAAAAAGTTAAAGGCGATTGTGCGTTGGAGAGAGAGAGAGAGTGTGTATGAGTGTGTGTGTGTGTGTGTGTGTGTGTGTGTGTGTTTCCCCTTGACAACCACGCCTCCACCTGACATTTCCTCCCGTATGTATTCTTCCCTCTGGGCTTATTCCCCTTATGACATTTTCCCCTGCTAGCGTGTCACCCCCTGAGTGTGTTGGATGGCACTGTTATGGCAACGATACACTGAGCGGAACTATCGATGGTAGTGTTTTAGGTCAGTGTTGATAAGTGGAGGTAAGGTTAGGTTAGGTTAGGTTGAGCTGGGTTAGGTTAGATTAGGTTAGGCTAGGTTAGGTTAGGTTGGTTTAAGTTAGGTTAAGCTGGGTTAGGACAGGTTAGGTTAGGTTGGCATGGGTTAGGCTGTGTTAGGATAGGTTGGCATGGGTTAGGTTGGGCTGGGTTTAGTGGGGATGGGGTTAAACAGTGAGTAAGTAGTAGGGATAAATGGGGGTGGTGCTAGGGATGGGAGGAAGAAATGTACTTACTCACTGATTCATATCAAGGTTATGTTAATTAACTTTGCAGGTGAATAAATGAAAAATAGAAAGAAGGAATTTTAGAAGGATGAAATAATCAGAGATAAATATTATATTAGAGTGTATTAAAGATTAGTTAGTTACATTAATTTAAGTCAGTGGATGAATATATTAAAAGAAAATGAGGAAAGGGAACGTGAAAAGGAGGAAGGGTGTGTTAATAAGTATAAATAGAAATGTCAGGTTAGGTTAGCTTACATCAATGGTTAGGTTAGTAGGCCTAATTATTAGGCTAGATTAATGGTTACGTTAAGTTAGGTTAGCTTACATTCATGCTTAGGTTAGTTTAGGTTGATGATTAGGTTAAGTTAGGTTAATGGTTAAGTCAGATAATGTTCAGGTATGTTAGGTTAGGTTAATAGATGACTGATGTGAGAGAGAAGCTATGTTGGGAGGGTACATGCATTAGCGCGCAGTAACGCACGTAACACAAAGGTGCGTGACGGCGGTGCGCGGGAAGCTCCTGCGTATACTTTTAATCTTATTGGTCAGTAGGCAATCAAACCTCGCCGGCTGATTGGTGCAGGAGAGAAATTGGGTTCCCTCAGTTTTCATTAATTTGGTGTTTTTTGGGTGGTTGGTAATTATGTGGTGGTGGTGGTGGTGGTGAGGATGCTGTGAATGGTGGTTGGTTGTGTGGTGGTTACGTGTGGTAGTAGCAATAGTAGTCCTAGAAGAATTAGGAGGAGAAATAATAGAAGTAGAGATAGTAGTAGTAGTAGTAGAAGAAATAATACGTAGTAGTACGTAGTAGTAGTAGTAGTAGTAATAGTAGTAGTAGTAGTACGAGTAGTTGTTGTTGTTGTTGTTGTTGTTGTTGTTGTTGTTGTGGTGATACCTGTAATGGTAGCAGCTTTGATAATGAAAATGACAGGATGGAGATAGTGGTAGTAGTGGTGGTAATAATACGTAGCAGTGGTGTACTTGTGGTAAGACTGGTGGTGGTGGTAATGGTGGTGGTCTTGGTGGTGGTGATAGTGGTGATAATGGCAGTGGCACGGAGGCGGAAGTTGTAGCGATGAAGGCTGCAGCAGTAGCAGTGGTGGTGGTGGTGGTGGTGGTGGTGGCGGTTGTTGTGTGATGCCATTGAACATTTTACTGTTTTTCGTTCCTCCCTCACTCCCCACTTTCCTCTTTCCTCTCTCCTTTCCTCTTTCCCTCCCAATCTCCACCCACCCACCCAGCCATCCTCCCTCCCCTCTCCCTCCTGCAGTCTCATTACTGTACTGTAAGTTTTTTTTTTTTCTAATGTGATGAATTTTTTTCTGCTGAGGACGCTTTCTTCCTCCTCCTCCTCCTCCTTTTCCTCCTCCTCCTCCTCCTTCCTCTCCTTCTCCTTCTCCTTCTCCTTCTCCTCCTCCTCCTTCTCCTCCCTCCTCCTGTCCTAAGGTAGGGAAGGGTGGGCTATGGGGGCGGGGAAGGTGGGTGGCAGGGGCGGTACAGGGAGGGCGTGGGCGTGAGACTCACCTGGTTGATGGAGGACTTGAAGAACTCCATGGACTGCTCGAGGGCGTAGGTGTCAGTGGAGCACGTGTCGAGGATGTGGGCGCCGAGGGTGGATGTTGGGCAGCAGGACGGTGTCGTTGTTGATCATGTCGAGGGCGTAAAGCATCGCCTCCATGCGCTGGATGCCCTTCTCCTCCTTGATGGAGCCGCACGGCGTGTCGCTGCCCCGCTCGTTGCATGGGGAACATCCCGCCGAAGATCACATCGCCTGGGATGTTCACCATCTTCACTTTGTCGGGCCGCCCGGCCTCCACCAGACCTCTGCCACCCACTAGAGCCAGCCCCGTCAGCACCAACGTCAGCAACAATCCTTCGGACCTCTCCCGCAGGGCGCCATGACTAGATACTGCGGTGGGACGCCTCCTCGCCGCAGCCTCTGAACTGCTCCATCCAGCGGCTGCCACGGGTCGGGCGCGGGTCAAGGCGGCCCAAGGGCTCGGGGTTGGTGACTGAGGGCCGGCGGGATTCTTATCCTCAGCTGGACTGGCATCACTATTTTCCCCCGCGACGCCCCTCGAGGTTTGTGCCCCGGGGGCGGCGGGTCCCTGGGTATGGTGGGCCATGAAGCTATCCTTCCAGGGCCCGGGGACAGTAGCCAGGGGCGGCAGGAGGCAGCCAGCTTCTCATGGCGGCTGCTAGGGAGCCACTACATGGCCTGGCACTCACTGGGCCACACGGGGGCCCGACGATGTGGCCTCTAGAGCCGCTCTTACTTGTGACGGGGTGTGGGCGTGGGTGGTGGGTCCTGGCCGGGGCGACCCCCGCCCCGCCACTCGTTCCTCGCCTTACACCTCCGTCAGAGCACCGGCAGCGCCAACAGGGTGTTGACGGCCAGACACCCACACCGGCTCTTCCCTCACTCCCACAAGATTGTGTCAACTTTACACTGACCTAAAAACACGCTAGTTTTTGTCGCGGTTGATTACATGGCAGGCGCGGGCGGCGGCGGCTGGTGCCGTTACGCTGCGACCAGCAGGACAGCTCCAACCACCTGGCGGAGCGGGAGCAGCGGGACGGCGGACCAGGAGCAGCGGCGGCGGGGGCGGCCGCGGTAGTGAGGCATCAACCTCCGGCCCGACCGCCACTCGCACGGGCCTGCGCCGCCCACACCTGCCACCACGCACACTCCCCGCCCGGGACTCCTCGCCGCCCTGCAGGAGGGCCCCCGCACTCCCACCTCTTTCCAGGAAACCTTCCATACGATGCAAACACTGCCCTGGTCCTCAGTGCATCCATAACGGGCCTTCCCTGCCAATATCCTAAGCGGGAGCCTCGCGCCCCGGGACGTGTCTCCTGTTCTCGCTGAGGGATTTATGACTCCCGGGACGTCCAACTTGAAGAGCGGGTCGTCGCTCAGTCGACACCGGTTGAGAGATAAAAGTACGCGGACCAGGTGAAGCATGAGGTGCCTGCGCCCCGCGGCAAGCACTCCACACCATTCCCATCCCGAGGGAGGCTGGCCCGCTTAGCGGATGCTTGCCGCGCCAGGCCGCTCCCCTTGCCGGTGCAGCAGCCAGTCGTTCTGGCAATCAGTGAGCCATTCATCCAATCAGATACTGTGTATGTCTGATCGTCAGACTTGCAGCCAGGAACCTTCTTTGCGGCGTGACATATTGACGCCAGGTCGCCGCCGCGCCCACCAGGATAAGTCATCGCCGCTTGTCCCCTACCGCTCTCTTGGCCGCGACTTTGCCTTATTGTTCCCTCAGCTGTACTGGAGCTGCTGTCAGAACACTGCACATACTCCGCCCGCAACTTTCCACCCCTCCTCCCCTTCCACGCACACAAATCTCTCTCTCTCTCATATATATATATATATATAAATATATATATATATAAATAAATATATATATATATATATAATATATATATATATATATATATTATATATATATATATATAATATATATATATATATATAACACACACACACACAAGTATATTCGGGTCCCTCCGGACAGGCGCCACTCCATGGCAGTGTCCAGCCCATGCCTGGGGCTGTCCACAGTGTTGCTGTGATATACAGCTGAGGGGCGGGGCGCCGAGAGAGAGGGAGGGAGGCAGGGAGGGCAAAGGGCCATTCATCGCCAGCCTTGGCCCCAACCCGCGCCTGTCTGAGTTTGTCAGTGCTGAACTTTTGTCTCTTTTCCACATTCACGACACATTCAAAAAACGTCTTCGTGCCGCGAGATTCCTTCCCTCGACGGCTCCTGGTGGGCGACGGCTGCTTTTTTCTTCTCTTTTCCATTGGGCGAGAAAAAAGCTGAGTAAACCATCACCTGTACTTGAGAGGCAGCAGTTCTCAGGTATTGTGACAGTATAGACCGTGACCCTCCGTGAATGTTTGCCCGGCCTTGTGACGTCGGTGGTGGTTGGCTTCTCTTCATTCTGGCCTGCACTGCCGCGGGATCCATTATCTTTTTCGTGTTTTCTTTCCTCGCCGCATGAGAAGACGGCGACATTTCCAGCCCGGTCAGAGTAATCGCGTCCCCAGCCCCCCTCAGCAATCCTCCAATTGTTTTCATCTGTTATTGCTCTGACTCCTGGCTGACCCGTGACTCCTGCATCGGGCACTGCTTGTGTGGCGCCCCTCGTGGTGCCCGCCAGCCACGCTCAGCACAGCGAGGGGTAGGAAGGCAGAGAGGCGGGTGGGGGTTGAATATCACATCAGCCAGTGACTTGTATCGGGGGGAGGAGGAGGAGGAGGAGGAGGAGGAGGAGGAGCCCATTCATCAAGTTCATCAGAATACAGCATAGCCAGCGTCTTCCTAACCTTTCCCCTTCCCCCCCACTTTCCCCTACTCCATTATGACACTGGGCTCCAGGGAAGGCAGGGGGCGGGGCATCTTAAAGGTTACCCCCACCACCCACCCCTCCCAGCCTGCCCCTCTGCCCCAACACCTGGTGGACGTGGCGGGGCGCGAGGAAGAACATTAGGTCCTCTTTATATCAACACTGGAGGCTGGTGGGGAGCTTAGGGCGGGAGAATAGTAGTACTAGTGGTAGTGGTGATGGTGGTAGTGGCGGTGGTGGCGGTAGTGATGGTGGTGGAGGGAGGGAAGATGATGTGATCTGTATCTTTAATTCTGAACTTTTCACTCTTATTCGGATTCTCTTCTCCTCTCTCTTTCCTCGCTTCTCGCTCACCCCCCCCCCCCACTTCCCCTGCCGTTCCCCTCTCTTCCTCTCTTCCTCTCTTCTTTTCTCCTGCCCTCCCTTTCTTTTCCTCTTTCCTCCTCCTCCTCCTCCTCCTCCTCAATGTTTCTCCTTTAGTTCAGCTCTTTATTCGATTCTTCCTTCCTCAAACATTTGTCATCCACCGCCTTTCCTCCTACATCGTCACTTTCTTCCTTACCCTCCTCCTCCTGTCCTGCTCATTCTTCCACTTTCATTCTCTCTCCGTTCTATCCCCCCATTCCCTTGAAAAAAGAAAAGAGGAAGAAGGGAAAGAGAAAGAGAGTCACACCTTTCTCTTCTTTTCCTTCCTTCCCTTTCCTCTCTCGCTCTCGCCTTCCTCCCTCTTTGTGATTCATCTTATCGCATAAACGTTGGTAAACTGAGTCCTCTGAGTGGCGTAAATCGGATGCTGTGAGGAACGATAAACGTAAATCGAGAAGGATAGGATGAAACGGCGATGGATGAAGGGCGGGAGAGGCGGGGAATAGCGAGCAGGCAGTAGGAGGAGGAGGAGGAGGAGCAGACAGAAAGGAAAAAAGAAGAAAAGGAAGATGAGTGCTGGAAGAATGGATGGATGTGAATGGTTGAAAAGGAAGAGGAGGAGGA
This sequence comes from Scylla paramamosain, assembly GCF_035594125.1. NCBI lineage: Eukaryota > Metazoa > Arthropoda > Malacostraca > Decapoda > Portunidae > Scylla > Scylla paramamosain. The sequence continues at coordinate 31,975,723 of NC_087157.1, forward strand.
GGTAAAAATATAAGAGAGAATAGAGAAGGAGGAGGAGGGAGGGGAGGAGGAAGAAAGGTAGAAAGAGAGGAGGATGAGTGGTGGACGAATGTATAGATGGGAAGGGAGAGAAAGCGATAAAAATGTAAGAGGGAATAGAGGAGGAGGAAAAAATATAAAAAGGAATGGCAAGGAGGAGGAGGAGGAGAAAGGAGAGGAGGATAAGTGGTGGAAGAATGGATGAAGAAAGGAGGAGGAAGAGGATAAGATAAAAATGTAAGAGAGAACAGAGCGAGGAGGAGGAAAAAAGGAAGAGGGGAAAACAGGAGAGGAGAAAGAGAGGCGGAAGAATGAAAAGATGGAAAGGAGGAAGAAAGAAAGGTAGGAGAGGAGGAAATGACGGATGAATGAATAGATGGAAAGGAGGAAGAAGAAAAGCAGAAGAAAAGGCGGAAGAATGGGAAAATGGAAAGGAGTAAGAGAGAGAGAGAGAGAGAGAGAGAGAGAGAGAGAGAGAGAGAGAGAGAGAGAGAGAGAGAGAGAGAGAGAGAAATAAGATGGATAAAACAGAAGGAGGAGGAAGAAAAGGTAAGGAAGGAAAGAATAGGATGACAAGAAGAGGTGAAGGACAGAAGGTGGGAGAAATAAAACGAAGGAAGGAAAAGGAAGAGGAAGGAAGGAAGGAGGGAGGGAAGGGAAGCATCAAGGAGGAGTAAAGAAGGGAAGAAAGGAGAATGCGAGATGATAAGGAAGATTAGAAAGAGAGACAGAACAGATAAGAGCGGAGGGAAAAAAGGAAAAAAGAATTATAGGAAGTAGGAAAAGGAAGAAAGTAGAAAAGGAGAGTAGGTGGAATGGGATAAAGGAGGAAAAATTAATAGAAGGAGAAAGAGGAGGAGTAGAGAAGAAAGAAGAGTGAAATGGAGAACGACAAGGAGGAGAAAGAAGAAGGAAAGAAGAGGGGGAAAAAATATATATGGAAGGCGCCACAATAGAACATATTTCTCGACGACTCCCGCTAGAATGGCTCTCTTACCCCCGCAGCTCCCTTGAAGTAGAGAGAGAGAGAGAGAGAGAGAGAGAGAGAGAGAGAGGAGAGAGAGAGAGAGAGAGAGAGAGAGAGAGAGACCCACACAACCAATAAAAAAAAAACGCATGGACGAACGTACAAATAAAAAAATAAATTGCATACAGTACATACAAGGGCGGTTTCCACACACACACACACACACACACACACACACACACACACACACACTGATAACGCGGGAGTTGGGGGTTGGGGTCGACAAGCAGATAATAGAGCATGAGAGGGGGTGAAGGGGTGACTGCAAGATAACGGGGGAGGGGAGGAAAGGGAGGGGTATTGTGGTCAGGTTAGACAGACAGACAGACAGACAGACAGCTGGGGGAAGGACGGTGTATAGACGGTCACAAACGAGAGAGAGAGAGAGAGAGAGAGAGAGAGAGAGAGAGAGAGAGAGAGAGAGAGAGAGAGAGAGAGAGAGAGAATGCTGACAGAAGTAGACAGACGGACAGACAAACAGACACAAACAGAGGACGGACTGAAAAAAAAAAAATATTGAAATGGACGGACACACGCACACACACACATAACAACAGGGAATGGAATGGTGATGCTCGTGAACCGCTGGTGATGCACTCTGCAGTCCGCGCATCGACGACAGAGTACTGCACCAGCGGAGGAGCATTGCGTTGTGGCATCCTGGCGTCGTTTGGTGAAACTTTATTATGAAACGCTTTGCTCTCTCACCACAACTATTTTTCAAGGCCACAGAGATGACTAGCCGGGTTCTTAAGATGGTTTCTCCTGTTTACAGTGTTGAAGTTTTGTCAATCTGCCACCAAAACCGTAAAAACACCATTAAAAAACTGTGTAATTTTAACTAGAGTCTTTTGAAAGTAGTCGGGGTACAGTGAAGGAGTATTTCAGAGTAGAGAGAGAGAGAGAGAGAGAGAGAGAGGGGGGAGAGAGAGAGCTAACTTTAATCACATGCTTCCCTAAAAGTATGGAAAGCAAACCTGCGTGAATAATTTTGCTTTCTGAACATTAGTGCTCATTTTTTTTTACGTATATTTTCAGTTTAGTGGATTTTTTTTCTTTTTTTTTTTTTGAGAACTTCGATGGTAAATTTTGAGGTAGTTGTTTTAGCAGCTTTTTTTTTTTTTTTTTTTTACTAATGGAAGTTGATTTCTGGACATTTGACTTCGTAGACTTTTTTTTGTACGGAAGACTAAGCTTTGGTCATTATTTTCGCCTTGTTTCTTTCCAGAGCACGTGACAAACTCTACAGGGAGAGACTGTTAGGTAAAGTAAATTGGCCTTGTTTTCTTTTTCTTTAATCTCTCTCTTTCCCATTTTTCTTTCCTTTAGATATTTACCGTATCGGTGATTTTTTTTTTCATTTATACATAAGGCTATCATCATCATCATCATCACTACTATCATCAGCATCATCATCATCATCATCACCATAACCACCATATTGCAGAACAAAAGCCTTCCTCTATTTATTAATCATACATCCCTCACCTACCCGTCCATTCCAGGCCAAACGGGCATTTTTTTTTTTTTATGTAAGAGGGATTTTGGCCACGGGGAGCAAAAAAAAAAAAAAAGAACCCTGTTAAGGTGCCAGTCCCAAAAGGAAAGTCAAAAAGTTTTAGGATAAGTGTCTTGAAATCTCCCTCTTGAAAGAATTCGAGTCATAGGAAGAAGGAAATACAGAAACAGGCAGTAAGTTCCAGAGTTTACCAGAAAAGGGATGAATGATTGATAATACTGATTAACTCTTACATCAGGAAGGAGGACAGAATAGGGGTGGTGGAAATTAGAAAGTTTTGTGCAGCGAGGCCGCGGGAGGAGGGTAGGCATGTATTTAGCAAAATCAGAAGAGCAGTTAGCGTGAAAATAACCGCAGAAGTTACTAAGAGATGAAAGAGGCTGGAAACAGTCAGAGGAGAGATGTTGATAAGGCGAAATGTTTTTTTTTTTCACCGTCTGGAAGAGCGATTTGAATAGAATACCCCAATACATGTGAAGTCTTCTTTTTAAACTTGAATAGTGGATTAGAGAGAGAGAGAGAGAGAGAGAGAGAGAGAGAGAGAGAGAGAGAGAGAGAGAGAGAGAGAGAGAGAGAGAGAGAGAGAATCATCATTAACCACACAGCATTTCTGTTTTTATGTCCTTGAATATCGTGTTGAAAATTTTCTTGATTAAAAAAAAAACTTTCTTTTAGTTTAGCTGCTGCTGGTGTGGCAGTGGCAATGGTGGTGATGGTGGTGGTGGTGGTGGAGGGCGTAAGAAAAATTAATTAAAAGATAACCTAAACACCCTCACACCTGCACTTTAGCCTCGCCCGCCCCTTCCTTCCGCCCTGCAACACCTGGCTGATGGAGGGGCAGGCGCGGCGTGAGGGAAGGAGGAGAGCAGGAAAAGGATAGGAATATGTGGGAATTGAAAGTTGCAGGGGCGGAACTAACCTAACAGCTTCCTCCTCTTGTGCACTTCCTCCTCCTCCTCCTCCTCCTCCTCCTCCTCCTCCTCCCTTCCCCACGTCCACTCGACAACACAGACCAGTCACTTATTCTATGTTATTGACACCAAAGCCTCCCCCTTCCCTCCCATTCCCTTATTTTCTCTTTCTTTTCTATTTCCTTTTTACTTTTCCCTTCCTTTTCTACTTTTTTTTTTTTTGGCTTCATTTTCCTTTTCCTTACATTCCTCTCTTCTCACTTTCTCTTGATTCGTATCCCTTCTTTTTTTCTTCCCTTCCTTTCCTTTCCCTTCTCTTCTCCTCCCTCCTCTTCTCTCCTTTTCTCTTCTCCTCTCTTCCCTCTTTTCTCTTCTCTTCTCTTCTCTTCTCTTCTCTTCTCTTCTCTTCCCTTTTTCTTTCCTTCCTCTGATATTCCTTTAACTTCACCTCTCTCCTCTTCTCCCTTCCCTTCTCTTTTCCTTAGTTTCCTCTTATTATTGTTTCCTCTCCCATCTCTTCTCCTCTCCTTCCCTATTCCCTCCTTTCCTCTCTCCCCTTCGACCTACGTGTGTTTGTTTGTTGCTGGACACGTTAATAGGTTCTGGGTCATTCCGTCTCTCTCTCTCTCTCTCTCTCTCTCTCTCTCTCTCTCTCTCTCTCTCTCTCTCTCTCTCTCTCTCTCTCTCTCTCTCTCTCTCTCATCATCGTCGTCGTCTTCATCCTTCTCTATCTTCTCCTCCTCCTCCTCCTCCTCCTCCTCCTCCTCCTCCTCCTCCTCCTCCTCCTCCTCCTCCTCCTCCTCCATCTCCTCCTCCTCCTCCTCCTCCATCTCCTCCTCCTCCTCCTTCCCTCTCTCTCTCCAAACCTCCTTCATCCATCTAGTATGTTGACCATCGCTTCCCTTGAGAGAGAGAGAGAGAGAGAGAGAGAGAGAGAGAGAGAGAGAGAGAGAGAGAGAGAGAGAGAGAGAGAGAGAGAGAGAGAGGGGGGGAGGGGGGGAAAGGGGGATTACAGACGATATGTAAAGGGAACAAAAGTCACAAAAAGCGTATGCAGGTTCGCGATGCAGCCCACGGCGAGGCTTTGATCCTTAACTGGCCGTTTTGTGCTTGTGAGTGAACCAGGAACTGTGCCGCGATGATTACCACCACCACTACTACTACTACTACTACTACTACTACTACTACTACTACTACTACTGCTGCTGCTGCTACTACTGGTATTTTTATTATAGAGGAGAGAGAGAGAGAGAGAGAGAGAGAGAGAGAGAGAGAGAGAGAGAGAGAGAGAGAGAGAGAGAGAGAGAAATGGGACGGATGGACATGGGATGGAACCAAATATAAAATTGGATTCGGTAATATGATTAATCTCTCTCTCTCTCTCTCTCTCTCTCTCTCTCTCTCTCTCTCTCTCTCTCTCTCTCTCTCTCTCTCTCTCTCTCTCTCTCTCTCTCTCTCTCTCACCCCCCCACACACACACACACGGCGAGTCTTGCCGCCACACATCGTTTCATTCCACACAAGTTATTTCACACAAAACCACCACAGTTACTCCGCCTCGCCGGGCACAGCATTCCGGCCCCACCACTGACACAGGTTGGGCGGCGGCGGCCACGCTAACACTGATGAGGATAATTGTAGGGAGAACAAGAAAAACTAGTGTAGGATTGATGATAATTGATGGTGGTGCTTATTCTATTCTTTTTTCATATATGAGTGACAGCTAAAATAAAAGATAGAAAAAAAAGCCACTGAGGATGCCAGTCCCTAAAGAATAGTTAGAAAGATTAACCAAAAGTAAAGAAAGAGTTAAAGTCATAGGAAGTGAAGAAATATAGAAGCAGGCAGCAAAAGGGATGAAAGGTTGTGAACAATGGTTAACTCTTGCATTAAAGAGGTGGACAGAATAGGTGTGAGTGAAAGCAGGAAGTCTTGTGCAGCGAGGCTGTGGAAGGACGGGAGGCATGCAGTTAGCAAGATCAGAAAGACTAAGTTAACGTGAAGCTAGCGATAGAAGATAGCAAGAGATGCAACATTGTGGCGATGAGATACAGTTAGAATACAGTTAGAGCGGAGGAGTTAATAAGACGAAATGCAGTAGTAGTAGTAGTAGTAGTAGTAGTAGTAGTGGTAGTAGTAGTAGTAGTAGTAGTAGTAGTAGTAGTAGTAGTAGTAGCAGTAGCAGTAATTGTTGTTGTTGTGGAAGTAGAAGTATTAGTCGTAGTAGTAGCAGTAGCAGTAGTAGTAGTGGTCCGTGTTGCATTATCCCGGCACAGCTGCATCAAATAGTGACAGGCCGAACCGTATTGCATATACTCACTTCTGTTCCCTCATCTCCCATACACGTGAGTTATTGGACATGATGACACAAGCGGGAATCACGTGCGACCTTTGGCCCAACCTGGTTATTGGTCATTCCGCAGAGAGAATGTTTACATCACACGCTGAGTCCCGCTGCCTCTCTCCCACCCTTCACCTCCACGCGCCATGAAAAGTGACTGTTTTTACCATAAAGATCATCATTCTGCTCTACCGTACGCTGCGAAAAAGAACTGAAATACGCTTATCTCCTGAATAGCAAGGGAAAAAATGTGAATTAAATGATAAGTACTTCAAATTAAAGCCATTAGAGCAAACATATGTAAAAAAAAAAAATAATAGAAAATAGTTAATGCATTATATTGCGATTGCTTAATTGTCTTAATGGAGAATCGATCCTGAAGATAATGGCGTTAATTTTTTTTTTTTTTTTCCCCACAGCAGCATGAGTTAGTCTGATAATGAAGAGAGCGTGAGTGGAGATGTGGATAACGGGGACGCAGATAAGGCAATGTTTCAAAGCGCTTTCTGTCATTTTCTAGGCAACAAGAGGACACAAGGTTATTACTTCTTTACTGGGAAACCTCACTCCTTTCCTTTGTCATCGTATGCGTCTCTTCATCTTCAGTGTCTAAATTTCTTTAGTCCTCCTATATACGTGTGTGTGGTGTTGTGTGTGTGTTTGACCGTAGAGGACAGGAGGACAAGGTTGGACAAGGTTAAGTCTAGTTATTTTTTTTTTAGGTCGCTGCAATAGTTTGATCAAACCATAATAGGGATTTAGATTGCTCCTGAAAAATAAAAATCTTGGTATGAGCGGGCGGGCGGCTGGCCGTGGCTGCTCCCCGCCACACACACACTCCAGATAGCAGACTCGTTCAAAACGCGGCGAAACTTATCAGTAAAACATGACTTCGCTTATGAAATCGGTAAATGCTCCCTAACCCAAATTTTACCGAAAACAAGACTCAGAATTGGAGTTCATGTTGCAAGTTGAATTGGTGGTGGTGGTGGTGGTGGTGGTGGTGGAGGGCCAAGGAATGAATGGTACTGGAGGCCAACCCGAGGCATGACGGAGAACCTTTATCTCACAGACTCTGAGACAAAAATTAGTGTAAACTTTTCACAATGGCTGGAAATTGTTTGACTTGTTCTCATGATGCATCAACATTTGCCATGAATTTAAACTCGGTAACTCAATGTGTTCGTAATGATGTTTTGTACAGTGAAGAGCAAATTCGATGTGATGGGACCTGATTGGCTGTCGAGTGGTTGTGTTGCCTGGCGTATAAAGCCCCGCCATCACCCACCACTGGAGTGCGTTTGCCCAGCGGAGTGGTCTTCACTGTCTTGGCTCTCCAGAAACCGACATTTAATTACTGTCGATAACAAAATGTGATAAGAACATCGGTGGTAAAGTCATTGTCGAGAAATTTAAAGTGGTGCAGGACCTGATCAGTGTAGGAGCAGAGGCGAGCACCTCCCTGCCCCCGCCGCCACACAGGTGATTTGTCACTGTTTGTCCCGCCAAGTGTTACACAGCTGTAGGCTTGCATTACTACAGAATAAGAATACGTGCTGTCTATGTGTCGAGATTTGGTGGTTTCAATAATTTTAACAAAGCTTACAGTAATTAGTATGAAGTATTAAATATGTAAATCTTCTCGTGCTGTGGCGCAGCTGCTGCACTGTGGCGCTCACTGTGGCAAACAAACACCTTATCTTCTGCCAGATAGGAGTACAACTTTCATGTCTCTGCGATTAAAGTTCCTGAAATAGTCTTCAAACACGACCACTGAAGATATTTATCAAAATGCTTTCGTTTTTCGTGCAGTCAAATTAGTCAGACCAAAGTCACCTTTTGGTCGTGTCCCTCCCCCACCTGCTCCTCTCCTATCAGCCGGTAATGTTAGCGGTCAGGCGGGACTTGTTGTGTCGGTGTAGCAGCTGAGAGTGATGGCCTCGATATAGGTGAAGTCTTTTATCAATTTGAAGTGTTGCACCGCCAGGCATGGAAGAAAATGTTGAGTTTACTAAATTATAAACACGAGTTTAAAAATATATAACTATGGCGAATATTACATTTTTACCTGAAACATTGTAGAGGTTTTATCTGATCATTTTTATTTGTTTATCATTTAACCTGAATAAAATCAAGTATTGTCGCTGAGTTTCTTTTTTAACGGCCTCGAGTGACTATTTTACTTTGTCTTTATTGCCTTTACGCTTCGTTTCCAGTATTCTGCCTTTCACTGGTGTCCGACGAGCCAGTTATAGGTCTGTAGTGAAGTACAGCACTCCCTTACACTGGCTTCTTCCTTCACTCACGTCCCCTCATCTGCTGGCAGTCTGTACAGAGGCCTGATAGCTGATAGATGCTAACCAGATCACATAAAGGCGCACATAAACACAAGACAGGGAAAATAAGTTACCCGACCTCTGCCCCTGACTGTACAGTTGCCCCAAGGAAGCTTCAGAGTCTGTAGCTTCCTTGAGTTGCCTCTAGTACTGGTGCCGCAGAGTCCAGTGACTTAGTGTCTGAATGAAATGGAAATAAATGTTTAGACTGGTGATTAAACTGCTACATGTTGACAAGAGCAGCGCAGAGACCGAGAAATGAGAATGTGATGGATGGAAAGAGTTGGCGAGTATTGCATTTTATCTGAAACATTGTAGAGGTTTATCTGATTATTTTGTATCTGTTATATGGAGATAATAAGCAAATAATAACCAGATAAACCTCCACAACATATTGTATAGTTTGGCCTCAATTCTTACTCCGCAACAGCACCCACCACACCGCCTCCACGTGAAGACCATCCGTGTTGACTTGCAGTGCGGTCGTTACCCTTGATCGGTCTCTCCTGCTCCTCCCTCCACCATCTCCCTTATCGCCTTCTACTTAATCTCACACTCTCCTCCCTCCCTCCCTCTCCCCCTCGCTCTGTCTTGCCACCAACGTACGCTAAGGTGGCAATACCTCGAGTTATGTAGTGAGGTTAAACTCGACTTGTTGGATCAGATTCTCTCTCTCTCTCTCTCTCTCTCTCTCTCTCTCTCTCTCTCTCTCTCTCTCTCTCTCTCTCTCTCTCTCTCTCTCTCTCTCTCGCCTATTTCTCCTATTTCCTCCCCTTTTCTTTAATACCTCCCCTCTCTTCCCCCCGCCACTCAGAGGGAACACTTCTTATTGTTGACACAGGACTTCGTATTCCCATCTCCCCCAGCCATCCTCTCCCGCCCTCCCCCTTCTCTCCTTCTCCCCTCTTTCAAGGTCCCATTACCCTCTTCTTCCCCTCCCTGTCCCTTCACCTCCTTCCCTCCCTCCCTCTCCCCCCTCCCTTTCACTTAGCTCATCCATCTTCTTCCAACTCGTCCTATTCTTCCTCCTCCTCCTCCTCCTCCTCCTTCTTCTTCTTCTTCTTCTTCTTCTTCTACTCCTGCTCCTTCCCTCTCTCTCTCTCTCGTATTTCGTTTCTTTCTGTGTTTGTTATATGTTTTATTTTTCGTGTCCCTTTTTTTTCTCATGTTTTCAAGTACGTTCTTTAATGTACTAATTCTCTCTCTCTCTCTCTCTCTCTCTCTCTCTCTCTCTCTCTCTCTCTCTCTCTCTCTCTCTCTCTCTCTCTCTCTCTCTCTCTCTCTCTCTCTCTCTCTCTCTCTCTCTCTCTCTCTCTCTCTCTCTCTCTCTCTCTCTCTCTCTCCCTTCATACACACACACACACACACACACACACACATTCCAGTTCAAAATGAGAATATTCCAAATCTGTCCCGGAGAATGTTTTCAGATTTGCATTTTTATTGTGGACTTTGCGGGTCAGCACCACCACCACCACCTCCACCACCGCTACCACCAACATTCATCACCATCAACACCATCATCACCGCTGCCACCACAGTGAGTTATCACCACCATTATAGTGGAACATTATCACCACCACTAATTCCACCACCACCACCACCACAACCCTGCTGACAACAGAGGATATTAAATTAGTGAATTCTTCCTCGCCTCGTTATTAATCGCTGCCCAGGCGACGTGTGAGTCAAGCGAGGAGAATCAGATACTGAGTCTCTTCTTCCTTCCATTCCCTCTCGTCTGACACTCTCCTTCCTCCTCCGTAGCAGTGTTTCTTCCCAAAAATTTCCTTCTCTCCAACGCCAGTCTGTCTCCCAACGTCAGTATCTCCTCTACCTTCCCTCTCTCTCTTTTTCTCCAACTGCAGTCTATCACAACATACTCTCTCTCCACCACTCCAGTCTGCCTCTTCCAATATCATTATCTGCTGTAACCTCCATTTATCTCCCCAGTTCCAGTCCGTCTCCCCTACTCTTCCTCTTCCTCTTCCTCCCCATTTCCAAGACTCCCTCAACATCCATCTTTCTCCATAACCATTTCCCTTAATATCCATCCAGCCTTCTCATTATCACTATATACGTATATTCCCAACATCTTTCCCTCCCTGTCCTCAATAATTTTTTTTTTATTTTCATTGCTGGTTATTCCTCCTGCAACATTCTCGTCTCCCACTACCTGCTTCCTCCTCCTCCTCCTCCTCCTCCTCCTCCTCCTCCTCCTCCTCCTCCTCCTCCTCTTCCCCACTCACTCCTTTCACCTCGCACATTTTCTTCCCTCAACATCATCAGTCTTCCTCCCTAACTCTCTCTTCCCATCTCCAGCGCCGCCTTTCGCTCCTTAACACTCTCCCAGACACATTCCTGCCCCAGCACCACCACTCCTGCACCACCATTCGTTCCCCGTCTCCCCCTCCCTCTCCCCACACCACGCCATCCAAGCCCACATTTCCACCAATAAGGCTCTGCTATTCTCACGCTAAATTGAAATGCGAGTATCCTTCCTTTTCCCATTTCATAATAAAAAAAGGAGGAAGGATCCCGCAGGTCTTATCGTCTCCTGCAGGTAGCTGAGGGCTATGTAAGGTGAGCGGGAGCAGGAAGGCCGCGGGGAGTCTCCGAGAACTGGTGTCTGGCGGGATAAGCCGTCGGCAAGTTGGATTGCGTACTCACCAACTGTCACTCCTTGGTTTCGAGCTGAAGGTCTCCACTCATTCAGGTTTTCCCAGGAGAGGACGACTTCTCACGTCCTCCGCTGTCTATACCGCCACCTCGCCTCAATTCCTGGCCCTTCTAAAGCTTGTGTGTGTGTGTGTGTGTGTCTTGAATAAGCTGTGAGACACCACTCGTCATTTCATTTCCGCGGTCATCAGTGAGGCTTCCTTCAAGGGCGCGCGGCTGGCGACTTCCCTGCTTCCTTAACTTAATCTCGGCCGTCCGTTTCAAAAGGGAATTGGGGAGATTTGATATTGCGTAGATACATCAAAGGATTTCGAGAATATGGAATTAATTTATTTTCCTTGCTTCCTACCCACAGATTTTCTTCCTGGTTTTCTTTCATTCCTTTTTATTTGTTTATTACTTTTTTATTTTTTTATTTTTTTTTTTTTTGTTTCCTTTCCCACTGTTTTCGTGGCATTGACGGGTTCAGTTGCTCCCAGTTTAAATTTACAACAAGGTGTACTTTTCCAACCTGTCCAGCTTTTGTGCCACGCCCAGCTATGTTTCTCGCCACGTATAATGAGCAGGTCGTGTCTCGTAGGCTGTCAGTGACGAGTCAGTAGGGAGCTTTCAAAGATCAGTCAAATTTAGAAATAAGAATGATAGGTGGATAAAGGTAGATATATTCTTGCACAGAGACTGTCATGTATAAGAGTACTGGTTTTCCTCTGTCTTTCCTTATTTCCTTGTGTTTTCATGGCCTCTGTATTGCACTGTTAACCATCGTGATATTTCTAATAACTCACTCATCCACGTCTTTGCTCACCACTTGGCAAATAAGAAGGAAAGTGAAAAATATAAATGATAAGGTTTTGCTGTCGAATACTGGAGAAAGATTAGAATATCCACCAAATACTTCTCGTCCTTTGTCCCTGTGTATTGATATCATTCACCCATCGCTTACTGTGGTGTCACGAAACGCTGCACTTCCTCTTGGTCCTATTAGTGACTTGTAAATATCTTCATTCGTACATCAATAGTCATCACTGTATACTTTGACAGGCATTTTCCCTACAGGCCCTCAGGGTGTATTGCGAAAGAGAGAGAGAGAGAGAGAGAGAGAGAGAGAGAGAGAGAGAGAGAGAGACGTATTGAATATTCTGAGGAGAGAGGCTATATCTCATCCTCTCAGTGGTCACTTCAGCCAATAGTGTTCGCTGCCTCTAATGATGCCTCCATTGCAGCCTCCCCCTACCCCACCCCTCCCCCACAGTGCTACACAACCCATGTAGCACCGCACCACCCGCCTGCTGCCTCTCGCGCGTTGCCCTCAGCGTCACTCTTCACTAACTGTTCGTTGTGCAAGATCAAGTGATTAGCTATACTTTAACTCTTAATCTGTTCACCTGATCCAGAAACTTAAGACTTGTATTTTTGTTTATCTAAAAGGTTGACTGTACTTTGTGACCATTAGTGTTGTGTATTTTTGTTTATCTAAAAGGTTGATTGTACTTTGTGATCATTAGTGTTGTCTTCATAGTCCAAAATTTTAATCCCCGTTTATAGATATTTTTAGTTCATTTATAATGTTAATTATACCTTGTGATCTTTAATCTGTTTTCCTAATCCAGAAATTCTACTCTTTTTTTTATATTTTTAGTTTATTCACCCCAATCAGTAACTGGATATTCGAATCTTTGCTCCAGCTTTCAAATGCAAAATCTCGTCATTTACATGTTTAATTTCTTATCACAACTCCCTCATCGCCTTAACCTTCCTACAATGAAACATGTCACACACACACTCGTAATGGTTATCAGGAACGCTACTTTTTTGCGTTTGCTCTTTATTCCCTTTGTTCTGTTTTGTTTTTTGTGTAAGAGAAAATTTCAGCCAAGGGCAACAAAAAAAACTCTACTAAAAGGCTCACTGAAGGTTACAACCCCAAAGAATGTAGTCAAAAAGATTATTCAGAATTTGAGTATACGTGTCTTGTTTTGGTGTGAGGTTGGTAATGGAAACCGTGCCCGCGTTACTTCTGTCTAGTGGAGGTCTGGACTAGTGGTGGCGTGCTGCTGTTCCTCCACCACCGCCTTGTGCTGCTAGTCCATAAGGAGGCGGTGGTTTCGTTCCGTTATCGTTCACTTTATGCGGCTGCAGATCAAGAACCGATAACGTAATATTTTTTCCACCGTTCCCGTTCAGTAGTATATTCCCGTTAGGATATTAGGAAATTGTGTTGTGATCCTTATTCGTCTTTCTTATCGAATTATCGCCGCTTATACTGGTAAATTATTGGAAGATCCGGTATTTAGATTCATTCTTCATACAAATGTAAACTGCACTGATTAAATAAGGTTCTCTACTCGAAAAAAAAAAAAAAACTCTTATTATTCATTCATCATTCTGATATATATGTGTGTGTGGCCATTATCTCGCCATCACACATAAACCGAAGCACTACGAATTAGTGAGCAAATCTTTTATCATTTATTTCTCTTGTTAACTTGAGCTCTGTCTGTCTTCTTTTCTCCGTCCCGCCTTTCATCTTTCCTCCCACGAGCTCGCAGCATTAAAATAGGAATGTTGAGGTGCATCCAAAATAGATTTCACCGCTTGGAATTCTCTTCGGCTTTTACTTTTGTCTGCATCAGGAGAGACATGAAAAGCAACACTTAATTCAGCGTTTTTACTGCCGCTTTCATGTTTGTTGCTGTCGTTGTTGTTCTTGTTGCTATTGTTGTTGCTGTCGCTGTTGTTGTTGCTGTTACTATTCATGTTGTTGATTTTAGTAATGATAATAATAACAGTACCAAAAATAATAATAATAATATTAAATAACAATAATAATAATAATAATAATAATAACAATAATAATAATAATAATATTATTATTATTATTATTATTATTATTATTATTATTATTATTATTACTATTATTATTATTATTATTATTATTATTATTATTATAATTATTGTTGTGATGTTATTAATACTAGTAGTAGTAGTAGTAGTAGTAGTAGTAGTATAGTAACAGTAGTAGTAGTAGTAGTTTTCTCCTTTTTCCAGCAATGTTCTATGAGGCAAGTTTGTCGCGGGTAAAGTATTTTGACTTTTTTTTTTTCAAATGCGTGAATTTATACATACTATTCATGTTGGCACCGCCCCCTTCCCTCCATCCCGCTGCGCTACACACACACACACACACACACACACACACACACACACACACACACACACACACACACACACACACACACACACACACACAATCTTGTTATTGGTTAAGGGAGAATGTGATTGCATTCCAAAGATAGATGAGGGTGCACACGTGTGTATGTGTGTGTGTGTGTGTGTGTGTGTGTGTGTGTGTGTGTGTGTGTGTGCTTCACCCACGGTCGTCTGCTGATCTTGCGACACAGCCAGCAGTTCTTTGAGAAAAAAAGCTGAGAGTTCATTATGACCGATCTTTGGGTGGGACTGAGGCCACTCACAGCCACACACCGGGACAGCAAGGTCACAACCCCGCGGCTTACATCCCGCACCTACTTGTTGCTGGTGAACATTGAGAGGCCTCGCTAATGAACCGAGAGTGTACTCACTTCAAAGAGTGTACATTTTACCACTGCCATGATAGATTTGAGTATAGTGAGAATACAGATAATAGTAGTAGTCTGTATATCTCCTCCAGTGGGTAAATTTTACGTGAGAACTCAATCACTATAGTCCGTTCAGGTCCCAGTTTCACAGTGGTGACTTAATATTTTTCTCCATTACCAGTAACCGTCTCCATTAGCAACAGCCGCGGCCTCAGGTGTAGCCAACAGTGGCGTATCTGTGATGGGGAGAGCAGGGCACGTGGCCTGGGTGCCAATAAAGGTGGGTGCCAGTGTGGGCTTGTGACTTCTTAAAGGAAGTGCTTGTATGAAGCCTCACTCATAATAACAAAAATACAGTGTATATATATATATATATATATATATATATATATATATATATATATATATATATATATATATATATATATATATATATATATATATATATATATCCAGCATGTTCACTAAATATCTACCTAGGTATGAAGCTGTTTAAGCCAGAGATGAAATATGAACAAAATTTCACATCTCCTCTCTAGCTAAAGCTGTTTCTATGAAATTAAGCTTTCTAACTCATCTTCGCCTGTTTTTTCTCACGCCCCAGCTGCTAACTTTGTACAAGGGCTTTATCCGTCCATATATGGAGTATGCTTCACATGTATGGGGGGAAGGGGTTCCAATTGTATCGCTCTGCTAGACAGGGTGGAATCAAAAGCATTTCGTCTTATCAACTCTCCTTCAGCAGATGTTCTCTCTCACCGCCGCAGTGTTGCATCTCTTGATATTTTCTATCTCTGTTTTTATACTAACTGTGTGCGTCCCTTCCCCCGCGGCCTCGCTGTATAAGACTTTCTATTTTCTCTCACCCCTATTCTGTCCACCTCTCTAATGCAAGAATTAACAACTATTCTCAATAATGCATCCTTTTATTTTTTCCTCTCTCTGGTAAACTCTGGAACTCCCTGCTAGCTTATGTATTTCCTCCTTCCTATGACTTGAACTCTTTCTAGAGGGAGGTTTCAAGATACCTATGCTTTTATGCTTTATGGCTGCTGTAATTTACCATCTATTGCCTCATATTTCCTCCTTTGTCTGGTGCACCACTTCCACCTCACAGGCCCGATCCACTTCATGTTAATATCATGTTCCTTTTTACATAATAACTCGTGGAACAATCCACGTTTTACATATTTACTTTATTTCCAATATTATTTACCTATATATTTTTCTCTTCACTTCGTATCTCTTAATATTCATGGCCCATGCGCCCTTCCTTGCTTCGAGTGCCTTCCTGCATCCATTACTAAGCCGTCCCATTTCTCTCATACTCAGCATTCAAGAACACTTGCACTAGCTCTTTAACATAAATACCACATTTCATACCAACAGTTTTCTTTCCTACATTCCGTCTATATCTAACTCCACAAAATAATTTCTACATTACTTACATTTGTCAGCTTCTCCCTCACATTCTCAGCAAGCATCTCCATCGTAATCAGCTCACGCCCCACACGACCCTCTTCAGCGAGGATTGATTGTTTGATACATTAAATAAATAAATAAATAAATACATGCGCCGCAACATTGCGGTCATAGGGCGTCGAAGGATCCACGCAACCGACAAGCACCGAACTCTACAGTGACAGGCGAGTCATCTAACACCGCCAACCGCACTCCCAAGCCCCGCCACCACAACAAGTGTCTCCCTACAGAGAGGTCCTTAGCGGAGAAACACACTCGTATCTTATTCTTTATATCACTGTGCCTCTCGTAAACACCAAATCTAATGCGAGTGATTTGCTCTCTCTTCCATCTCTCGTATTTTCCTTGACATGCTGCGTTAACATGTTACTAATGACGAGATCCATCAGTCTACGCATTGTCCCGTAATTCCACGGCGATGCTTCCTGCTTCCAACTCTCCAGTTATTACTTGTCTGTTGAAATTTGACATCCTAAATCAGGTCATTTGTTCATTTTAATAGTCGATGTTTGAAGTGTTCTTGTCATAAATATCTGACCAGAGAATAAGTTTACCAGTGTGAAATGTAAAAATTATTTCATTGAATAATGAATAGTTGGACATATAATGGTAATTAACGGAAACCAGGTGACGGTCTCGCACCACATGAGGTCTGGCAGGAGAGAGCATGTTATTAAAAATGTTACTGAAGTCAAAGTGTTTGCCTTCAGGAAAGTATAAGGTGTAGATATAAAGTGTTACTCCTTGAGTCAGAAAATAACTGATGTGATGACAGGAAAGGATGTGGTATAATACAATGCTACTCAAAGTCAGAGAGAGAATGGGAAGCTTAACGACTTAACGCATATGTACTTGCGTAGTACATACGCACATGTAGGTTATATTATTATTAAAACATTATTAATAGCCTCCTCTCATCTGCAGAGAGAACAAAATATTAATTTTTATATAGGAAACAAATACAGCAATTGGTAACCACGAATGACGGGGGGTGGGGAGAGGACTGAGGAGCCAGTTGACTGGAAGCTGCTGTGGGAGGGAGACGAGCCTCGGCTCCACTAGAGGAATCACTCGTCATCGTCGTTACACCTCAATCTAAGTATTCCTTTCCATATTGTCGGGTATGTAGCAGCATTGTCTGTGCTGTGTTAGAGCTATATACGAATCTTGCATGCGGTCATATGTAGGGAATGTGTTAATAAAGGTGGTGGATGTACTGGACGAAGCCTGCCAGTGTGTCGTTACGACGCGAGACAGTTACCTCGAACAAGAAGCAGTCATTTGGAGTGGTAAATCACGTGGATAAATCTGATCATGTTTGTGGTTTACGTTATCTGATTTAATTAAGTGTGACTGTGAGTGACAGGCGAGCGCTCCAGTTGAAAAAGGAGCCTCGAGGCCAATCACTGCCAATCAGTCGTTGCTCTAATTGGTTGTTAGCACTGTAATAATCATTCTGTGGAACTGTTGACCCGCACTGGACCTTTTTGTGAGCCCAGGAAACTGTGGGTGTTAACTACTGAAGACAAGTCTCGGCGGACTGACTTAGATAATTTTTCCACATACGATTTCCCGTATATGTTGAGTTAAAAGTAGATTTAAACTGATATATACACATGCGCGGCGCACGAGTGCAAGCAGTGCACGCACGCATGTATACGCGCGCCCACGCACACACACATACGGTGTAAAATGAAGTGTTTTGTTTCCTCATGTTTTGTCCTCTACTGGCTGAATATTTTGTTCCATTATTTATTAAATGCTTGACAATACTCGTCACATTTTTGCTTCTCAAACTTTTAATTCCGCTCAGGGATTCAAGCTTTTTATGATTTCCATGAAAGATTTAACTCTGCATTCGCTACTAATGCAACATATTATTTGTTTTACAAATATTAACTTTTCGATCGTAATTAATATGTATATACGTTTTTTTTTTCCGGTCTACCTATTGCAGTCAAGTTCCAACCGCTAGTTGGATCATGATTACTGCAGTGGAACCTCGGTTCCTGTTTATGATAAATCGGTTCACGAGCAAATTTTTCGATTTTTTGTGCATCGGTTCACGAACGCTGTTTCTGTGAGCGAACGTACACAAGGTCTGTAATAAATGTCCGCATCCATCACACAATCTTAACTTGCGGGTGATTATCATATACTGGAAAGTCTTTTAGGTGTCAAGATATAGATGCAGGGATCTTATCTGTCCATGTATGGAGTACGCTTCACATAGTGAGGGGGGTTTCCACTCATACTGCGCTTTTGAACAGGATGGAATCAAAAGTAATTTGTCTTACCAACTCCTCTCCTGTGACTGTCTTCAGTCTTTCTCTCTTCACCGCAATGTTGCATCTTTTGCTCTCTTCTGTCGCTACTTTCACGCTTACTGCTCTTCTGACATTGTTAACTGTCAAGTAGTATTCATGGCATTCTTCTACTATCGCCTTTCTGTGCAAGGCTTTCTCTATTAAAATAGCTTTAATAGCAACATATTTTCCTGATCTAACATTCATATGGTGTTATAGACTGTCTCTGGAACCTTGGCTTCCTTACTGAAAGAAATGATCACTGAGATAAGGATGTCTGGGAGCCTTCCCGCATTTTTGCCAAGTTTGCTTTGCTCTGCACCTTGGCACCCTCAGTGTAGGGGTTGTTTCTGCAGTGTGCATGGTAACGAGTAATGACAATCTTCCTTTTCCTGTCTCGAGTTATTGCAAGGTGGGTAGATCAGCCATGACCATGAATCATCACAGTGCACCACACCACAAACATATATTTGTTGTTGTCTTTTCACTTAAACAAATCTTATTATGTTGAATTTGCATTAATATTTGAATGACTAATTCAGTCCTATTTAAAATGTGCTGCATTTGTGCAGGGATATAATTTCACAGCAGCCATCAGAAAGAGTATTTACTAAAATCAACATGATGTATTTGTCTCCTTCCCATCCTCAACCTGAAGCTCAAAATTAATTAGTCCAGTAAAATCCCTCTCATCCGGCATTCGAGTATCCGGCAGCTTCAAGTATCCGGCACATTTTTCCCCGAGCCTTAAAATCAATAAAAAATTAATGTGTACTCATAAAATCGATTAAGATTCCCGCGCGAGGCATACTTTGTCCCCTCGCCACCAGAGCGCACTGCTCCGCACCACCCGCGGCCCACTGCACTGTGTTTACTCAGTGACTCAGTCCCGCGTGTGTACTGTTTATTGCCTGATGCCTTCATCATGCCTAAAGTTGTAGAAAAGAGGAAGCGTGTTGTACTTACACTTAAGCAGAAGGTGGACATTTGTCGACGATTAGAGAGAGGTGAAAGCAGACAGCAACTAATGGCGGAATATGGTGTGGGTTCATCAACTATTTATGACATTAAATCCCAAATGAAAAAGTTGCGGGATTACATGAAAGCCACCGACACCCCAAAGGCAGCGGAAAATCGTCACACACTGCAGTATCATCGTGGTGAAATGATGGACAAAGTGTTATACGAGTGGTTCAGCTTGAAAAGATCAGGAGTCACAATTACAGGCCCAATGCTACAACTGTGTGTTGGTGAGTGTGAGGTGGCAGCGCGGGTGGCGACGCGCGGCACGGCGATCAGCTGATCTTTGCTATGGTAAGATGCGTGAGTGTAGGGTGGTGATTGTGGACATAATTTCACTTCTATTCAAGTATCCGGCATGTCGGCGGTCTCGTTGATGCCGGATAAGAGGGATTTTACTGTACTCTTTTTAAAGACAATCAGCTTATAGACTCTGTTTGCATTCACCTTCATCTCAAGATTTGCAAACTATCAAACTCTTCAGCAAAATTATTCCTGCTTTAAGGAGATAAGTAAGTCTTAACTTCCATTTGCACACATGCAATGACAGGGAAATTAAATCCTTCTGTCACAGCCAAACCCTTCAGGGAGTATTTAGGAGCAAGCATCAGATAAAGGTACTGTACCCAGTAAGATTAATCAAGGCTGCCAGATCCACAGTGCAATTGTTACTCTGTCAGTATGTCCACCATTAATATCAGGACTCCTCCTCCACAAAGGATAAACAAACTTGTACACAGGCTTGAATTTCATGACGGATTTAATGAATGACTATTCATACATGAATACCACCGCTATCTATTACCTATAATTCTCTGGGACATTAAAGCCTGAACACTGTCTAACTATTTATTGCAATAATACAGAGCTTAGGTGGTAAGGCAGCATGAAGGCAATGTAAATCATAGAAAAAAAAATATAAATGGCAAAGGTTACATGATTTGAGCACAGTGATATGCACATAAATAAGCAAAATAAGAACTGTATATATAAGAAGTACGTACAATAAATTTTATGATCTGACATCTCAACACTAACTCTCACAATCTACAAACAACTCATAAATAGATATTTCTTTGACAACAATTATAATTAACACAGTCCTGCTTTTCTTTATATCTTAGCTGCATGTGAAATTTCCTCCTGTAATTATAAATTTACACAAAAATTTGGGGAGGAAAAAAAAAATGGCAGATGCTATGAATTTCTTTAATATGAAACCACATGAAATTGTCTTTATTCAAGTGTTCATTCTGTACTCTGCATAACAATTGTCCCCAGAGGGCTTGTAAGTAATTTGTGTTAGATGGCACAGACAACTACCATACATTAGAGAGGAATCATTTCTAACCTATTTATAAGTCACAACATTTTTATACCATTTCAATTAAGAAAAGTGTAAAACCTAATACCAGGGCTGAAAAAAAGGCCTTCAAAAGATTCTTACACACACTACAAAAAAATAGTAATGAGCAACAACTAAATATGTATCACACAACCTGTGCCTGACAGTAAAGTCGCAATGTCACATTGCCGAAAGAGATTCTGCCGAGTCTTGTTGCACCATGAGTTTGTGTAGCAGTACCCTCTCTGATATGTACTTAAGCAAAATATTATTATCAAATATTAAGAAAAAGTACATGAACAGTATTAAAAATAATAATAATATAAAACTTTGCATTCAAATCTTGTTTCTTTCCACTTTGCTACAGACTGAGGTTTAATTCTCTGGCAGCAACACTTTGCCCAAAGTGGATGAAGACCGTAAGTAATGGAACACTAGATTTCTGACACTTGTATTGTATTTCAGACTTGAAAAATTAGTGATATGCTTTTTTCTGTCTAATTTTTCTACAACTCAATACATCACTATCCCACTACATAAATTTTTGGGCAAGTAACTTGCCAAATTGATATATAGCATTTTTTCTATAAATTACACAATTTGTTCTGTACTATTTACATGCTATTAACACTTACATTTTAGTTTATAATTAAATATCCCAGTTTTGAGGTTTTGTATAAAATTTAAGCTACAGTAATATGGCCAAATGAAGACATGAAAGTAGCATTATATCAAGAGTAATAAATTTCTCCACATAAAACATTTAATGGACTGTTTCTTCTGCAGAGGCCAGGTGGTGCCATGGGAGGGAGTCCAGCAGCAGTGGTACAAGTGGGAGCAGTATGATCAGTGCTCCCCTAGGGTGACTAAGGCACAAGCAGCCTGCTGGTGAGTGCTGCACAACACAAGTGAGCACCACTGACTGGTTGGTGGGAAATGTTTTATTCATCTGTTTTCTTTGAGTATTGTAGCCAGGTAGAACAATGCTACGCCACTGCTTTATTAATGAAAACACTCCCTTGAACTTACGTCATTAGTGCATGTTGTAACAATTTCAGACCACTTTACATGGTAAATTTTGAGTAAATGATTTATCTGGAAGATGAAAATCAAACTGCTTGCTACTTGCTTCATGCCCAATGATCAGTATCGAGAGTTCTTAATTAAAACTTGATTCTTGGGATATGGCTGCACCATGTAGCACTTACAGCTTAGGGTTTATCAAACAGGCCAATGCAGTGAGTAAGATTTAACTAATTTAATTATTGCTTCTTGTATTAGATTTATATCAGAACAGTATTTGGTTAAAGCTTAAGACATAAAAGGAGTCAACTTGTTTTCCTATATTACAGTCTTATGCTCTCATTTTCATTCTCCTTATGACTTGATGCAAAAATTCGGGAAGAATTTTGTGTTGCTGTTGATATCACTTCCATCCAGCGTGAAAATGTGAACTCAGATTCAGCTCTGGAATGAAAAAAAATAAATAAATAATTGTTACATGCATTTTTGACATAAGGAAAGAGGAAAAAGGAATGTTCACTCATATTGCCCCTGACAACATAATTTCCATAACAGCATGGAAGGGCAAAGGGGCACATGGATGGAGAAGGATCAAGATTGTGTAAGCAGTAAATTCAAGCACAGAAAAGGGAAAATAAGGATAATTCTGAATGAGTGCCTGAGGAAAAGCATGAGAGGGAGAGAAATTTTTTAGTATAAGTACTGAGGTAACAGTTGCAGTGGGAAAATGGAGAATGGGGGGAAGCACCTGGTGGCCATCTGTGCAGATTAGGATTGTTTTATTAATATATAAAGTGCACTTGTTGTCCCAGCCAGGATATGTGGTATAACTATTACCTATTACATTTTCACTTACCTGAAAAAGTATACATGATTCTTGAATTGCAGCTTAAATACAAATTCCTTTTGTATCTGGTCATCCTCTCCAGGAGTAGTGATGACATAGCCGAGGAGAGGAAGGGAGGCCAGTGGAAAGTCATCCTATTAAAAGAAAGAAAAAAAAATTGAAGCTGGTGACATTGGTGTGCAGAGGCTGCAAAAGAAATATCTACAGATGCAAGTGTATATAGAGGTTCGCCTTGGCTACCCATGTCACACATCAGGTAACATTCACCTACTACTACTTATGCTATGGAATTCATAAGTTGGCTCTATATAGGTTGGAATTTCACTGAAATTGGTAAGGCAACAAAATTATTCAATTGAAAAAAAATGGTGATTGTTCTGCAGTTTTTTCCAAGTTGGTGTCATGGTGTTTGTGTCAAGCCAGACCAGAACTGTATATTAGCTATATAATAATATTATATTACATTACATCCTGCTCTTAGGTCATCAGACTAAGAAGGCCTGCTGGTTCAGATTGTAGTTAGGTTAGGAGGTTAACCTTTGTGATAGCACCTCCCAAATATGATTGTTTTATTTTTATTTCTCTCAAATATCATAATTTTCCTTGTGCTATCTCTCTGGATTCTTCCAGAAACTATTAACTATTTTTGCTGTGAATCCAGAAACTATTACGTATTTTTGCTGTTTCAACACCATTGTTGTCAAAAAAGACCACCCATCATACTTTTTCTTTATATACATATAACTCCCACTTTGTCTTCTTTGTTCATATCATTTATCCCTATTTTGTCTTCTTTGTTCATATCATTTATCCTTATTATCGGTCCATTCCTTCTCTTGAACCAAGGTACTGGCAGGTAAGCAAATCATGTGTGTGAGTGCTATGCATCAGCACCTTCACACAAACTTTGTTACATTACAAAGACTATAAAGAAAATGAAGATTAAATTATTATTGGTGAACTTTTTGACAACAGTAACAATGAAACTGCAAAAGAAATACTATACAGTGTTTGGAAGATAAAGAAAAAGTGCAACACTTAGGAGAAATGAGAGAGCAGACTGCAAAAAATAAATCCAACAAGATCATGATCATCACAAAGATACTGTTGTTGCAAAGGATAAACAAACCTCTCAACCTTAAACCAAAACCAGAACTAGCAGCCCTTCTTAGAGCAAAGTGCAAAAGAGGATTTTTGAGAGAGAAACGGATTTAAAACTGAATATCTGGATCCTGCATGAGAATTTTCAAAGGGTTTTAAGTGATATTTCACAAACGTCACCATGCCCACTTGATGCTGACCACTAACTGCTCCCCTTTTTTCCCAACAACTCTGCTTCTGGCTATCACTACACTACATGACAACAGAGGTTTACAAATGAAGAGGCAAAGCTTTTGGATTGACTAAACTTAACTATGTGACTGAGACTGTCAGCATTACATGCCTGAGCCATTTATGACCTCCAAAAGCTGCAGCAGATTTTTTCTCCTATATCATTCCTGGAAAAAAACTGCAAATGGTATGAAGAAAAAGACCACTCCTGGGCCAAATAAACTAAACTTGTGTTTGAGAAGCATGCTGGTTTTGAGAGTTTTTCTTCATCCCACTTCTGCTTTATCCAACAAAAATACAAGGAGGGAGAAGTTTACTAATGCTTTGTGTTAGAGTTAACAGTGGCAATGCCACATTAGGCTACCTGGGTCGCCACCGCAGCTGGGTACGACAGTTCTTGACAGGCTTGTACACTGTTCAGCTTTACTGCTCACTCTCCGCCAATAAAGCTACACTGCCTGCCACCTTGTATCCCTCGTCATCATTGGTCCTAACTCAGCACAGTGAGTAGGATTGTCGAGTCATGTCCACACAGTTCCCAGCCATCATTCATCAGTGCCGACCCATCACCAGATTGTCACCCAACTTTGTCTTGCCTGAGTCTGCCACTACAAGTTTTCAACCCAGCACGTCTGCCACTCGGACTGGCGACTGCAGACCAAAGACCCTAAACACCTCAGCCCTAGAAAAGTGCAGCTTTGACATGGCCACAGCTGATTTTCATACGTGATGCTCCGTGGAAGACTGGCTCAGCTTCAACACTGTGAGTGACACTGATGCCACATGCTACATCTGCCTGCTGTGTCTCCCTGCCATTAAGAAGACTCTGGATGCCAGACTTTCACAGATGAAGTGGGATGCCCTATCACCAGCTGCAGCTCTAGACGCCCTCAGGAAACTAGTGCTCTTTAAGTCAAACCAAGCAGTGTGTTGGGCTGAGTTTTTCAACACAGTGCAGGCACCCAGCCAGCCAGTGAGGGACTGCTTCATCCAATGCTCCCAGAAGGCAGTAGACTGTGACTTTCAGTGCCCTAACTGTAGCCATTAAGACATTAGCAAGTACATGTTACTACACAAGCTAGTGGCCAGGTTATGAGAGCCCGCCCTTAAATGCGAAATCTTTCAGTCCTGCAAACAGTTCAAGGACATGTACTGGCTCAGAGCATATTGTGTGGCTTATGAAGCAGCACACAGAGACGCCATCAGCAATCAAGAAGAGCGAATGGCAGCCATCGAGTCAGCTGATGACGTCATGGCAGAGAACAACACCACTGCTGTTCGCTGTTTTGTGCATAAAACAAGGCACCAGCTGGTGTGGCTGGTGTGACAAACACCACACAACCTGGGAATGCAGCCTGCACGCATGGATCCCTGCTGCTCATGTGGAAGGATTGGCCACTTCCAGCAAATCTGCAAATCATCGATACAGCCCTGCCAGGAGAGTGCCACCAGTCAACCTTGTGTACAATTAATTGGCAATGAGGACAGTAAGTGGAGGAAAGCAGCACCTCATCACTGCTGTAGCAGAGACAGCTCAAGTAGGTATGTATGGCAGAGTGCCCATTCCTGTGTGACCTCAAAATAACTGTAGGCAGCCTACAGCAAAACACAGCTGTGAGCATCTAACACACTTTGCTGGTAGGTGCCTGTGAGTGACTGGAAGTATGTGAAACGTCAGCGCAGGCAGCAAGTCCACTCAAGCCTACATGTATATGTAGGACATGGAGGACATGTATCAGCTCTACCTCTCACTACAGGTGTGCAAGGTCCTAAAGCTTGTACCACACAACTTCCCAACAGGGCAGGCAGCAGTGAGTGCCATTGAGCCAGCTGAGGGAGCTCCTAACACACTGGCCAACCACACCCCCCTACTCCTTGACAGCCTTCTCCTAACATTTGTGTCTATTACTACAAGATTACCTCAGTAATGAAAAATACAAACTGCAAATTTGTATTCAATTTTTACCTAATAGAAAAAATACTGTGTTGGTTGCTTTGGGTTTGCTAGTGATCAGTACAAAAGTCATCCATATTTTTATGTATCTGTAGTATGTTAGCCTGATAAAAGGACATGAAACCTCACCTGGAAGGTCTTGTAGAAGAATAAGCAGAAGTTGGTAAACACAACCCACAGTTTTTGCCATCCCATGCTGTTTTTAAATTTGCGCAAGAGGTACCCACTCAGCTGATTCTGTAAATAGATAATGAATATATTAAGGAATAACCGCATTCAAGTATCAGCTCAGATAATGAATATATTAAGGAATAACCGCATTCAAGTATCAGCTCAGTATACAGTGTCATCTCTTTTACAGTCACAAGAAAACTACATGGCAATGTTCAAAGTACAAGATACTTATCTAATATGTAGCAGATTAGAGCAGGTAATTTATTTTTGTGAATGTTAAGAGCCATATACAATATGATGATAATCCCTATGGTATGGAAGATAGCTGAATCACACACCACATTCCTTACAAATCGCAAAAGGTAACTAAAAATGGTAGTACAGAGTAACAAGGAATTCTTTCTCTTATTTCATTACCACATTGAGACACTGATATATATAGGTACAGAGATACACTTTATTTACTTTATTAACAAAATTGATTAATGATTTTACCTTTGTAAGTTATTTTTATTTTATTAATTATTCAATTATACCTTTTCTTAGTACCTTGTCTGTTTGGCACTTATTGCAATGTGATGAAATAACTTGTGGTCTTCAGCAGCAAGGCTCCTGATACACTTAGGAGTCAGGAATGTTGGCCTTCTGTTCTTTCCCAGCCAATAAAGTCACAACTAGATGAATTTTAGGAACCATGACATGGAAATGAGACCAAACTAAAGTGCCTCTGCCTGACTGAGTATTAAAACTCAGGATCTATTCATTTGTAATACAAGCAGTCACCGGGTTTGACTTAACACAGGAAAGCCTCACCTGTACTGCAAGTGAATAGTCCTGTGCAGCCACACTTGTTGCCCGGTGCCAGCACACATGGACAGTGGTGTTGGAGCGCTGCTGTGGTGTGGCACTCTTCTCCCCCAGGCCACGCACTGTGTTCAGGCTGTCATCCAGAACACTGCCATCACTGCGATCCAGAACTTCATCCGAGGAACCTTGAACAATTAACAGGAAAGTTAGTAACCTATAGAAAGATCTAAAAACATATTTAGCAATTTTTTCAATCATATCTAATGCCTATATAAATTATGGCTTTGGCTATTTTTTTTTAAATTAAGGAGTAATTAGTAATATGATATAAAGAAATGAAAACAAATATTTCATCAGTAAATCACAAAACCTACATGATCAAGTGAAGCTTGCATTAAATTTGTACAGGCAACAAAAAATATAATAATACTAATAATCATTATTATTGTGCTTTGTTAGGGTCACTCCATATGGGATTGCTGGCCTGTTATATTGATAGATGGATTAACATCATTATTATTAATTATCATGATTAAAATAATTATCAATCATGTTAATATTTTTTTTTATTTTGGGAAGACTGGCCAAGAGAGAGAGAGAGAGAAACTAAATCAATTTCTTAAATGTCTTCATATCACTCTTGAATCTATTCAAGTTATAGGCATGAAGAAATACAGAAAGAGGGAAAAGAGTTTAACTGTAAAAGGAATAAAAGAAGATACTGGTTAACTCTGATACAATTGTATCAGTAAGGTGGACAAAATTGAGAACCAGAAAATTTTGTGGAGTGAGGCCACAGGAGATGGGAAGAGGGAAGCATCCAGCCGACAAGTTAAGAGGAACAATAACCATGAAAGTAATGATAGCTATCATTAAGATATTTTAATGATAGCTAAGAGATGCATTACAGGTGACATTATAGGTGACATATTGGAGTTCGCTATAGTAAAGATACCCTATGAAGAGAGATCTCTTCATTAACTCACTTATGGACTTCAAGGAGAGGTAGTGGAAAGCATTGTCTGGCCGTGTCTTAGCCTGGTTGATAGCTGTTGTAAGATCTTCCAGCCATTTTGTCTTTTCCTCCTCCCCATTGGCTGCTACCATTAAAGCCCTGAGAAAATTGAGGTCAGGGTTTTAAAGAAAATTGGACATTTCATTAAATTTTCAGGAGTATAAACTGTAGCATATTCCAAGATGTCTAACTGACAAGACTCACCTGTTGCCACCATAGATTGTAAAGCAGTTTGAGGCGCCCATGCGGCTCTCAGTCTCCTCCACCATCACACCTCGCAAAGGCAGCTGGCCATGCACCTTGAACTGCAGGACTGGAGTGGTGGTGCGGTTGGTGTACAGCAACACATCATTGAACTGAAAATTAATCAGTCACTCAATTTCTATCCTTTTTTCTTTTTGTGTGATACATTACTATGAACTTCATCCAGTAAGAAAAAATTAACACTGGCAATTACTAAACATTAGTAATTAATGAACACTATCATCTTAAATTCCTGTATCTTTCTATAAAATAAAGAAACCCCTCACCAGGAAGAACATGCGTTGCTGGTAGCCCTTCCGGGACAACTTCTGCAGACAGCCTTCACGCAGGAACTCTCGGTCAGGCTGGACTAAGTTGTCAATACCAACGAGGTCTCGCTGAAGCTCCATCAGCTTGACTAAATTCTCCTGATAAATAAGAATAATGAAGTTTCTCTCAGGGATGCTTTTATTAGAGATTATATAATACTGCTAAAAATAGTCAGAATCCATACTTTGTCACTAGCAACAAAATCATATAAACCATAACTACTGTCAACCATATCAAGTAAAGACCAATAATTATAAGCATAAAGGTTTTTTTATTTGTGTTTTGATGTCATAAACTAAACAAAGACTTACAGATGCTGTGAGACTTGGTGTCATGGCCTTGATGACCTGTCCCACCTTGGCCTTAGCTGTCATACACTCCCTGTAGTCATGATGGTTTGCACTGCCATAATGCTTCACCAGCCCTGCAGTGAAACAGGAAGAGATTTGAATATTCAGTAAAATCAGAGAATTGCTCAACATCTGTATGAAATCATCCAGAGAAGTGTTTAGCATGTGAGTGACAGTTTTTGCTTCAGAGAACTAAAAAAAATCCAGCCAATCAGCATAGTCCTTCATTATCTGGTAACAAACCTCACAACTCTTGGGAAGTCTATTTTATAATCTTGATTCCTCCACAAAGTAAACTGATCCCAGGTTAAGAACTCCTGGTCTAGACAATGCTGTGACCTTGGATTCTAGAATGTGATTAATACCCAACTGGTGCCAGAACTCGGAAAACAAAAATGAAAGGCAAAATTTGATGTTGTATAGCATACACCATATCACCTCTACCTATGCAGCCATTCATCAGAACACTTATTTTATTTTTTGTTTACTTTTATTTTTTATTTTTATTTATTTTTTTAGGAAAGTCATATTTAGATTAAAAATTCTCCAATAAAGTTCTGTAGAATTCTTAAAACTGAAAACAAGTTTTGACTAAAATTAAATAAAGTGTAATTTAATTTAATTTAATTCTAGATGTGAAGTTAATGCTTTTTTAGTTCAGCAAATAAAAAAAAACTTAAATCAATATTAATGAAGTTCAATCATGAATCAGGTCACCACAACCAATGAAACAATGATAACAACAAATGCTCACGGTCAAGCAGGAGGTGGTAGTGCTGCAGGCGGTGTAGTGGCTTGAGGATGAAGGAAGTCATGGGAAGATAGCAAACTTTCTGCATCTCGAAGTCTCGGTAGATCTGCTCAAAACGGCGATTCTTGCGGAAAGATGACTCGAGGCCCTCCAAGATGCCATAGTGCCCCTCTAAGTAGCTTTCATATAACTGATAAGAAAAAGGCAGTGGTGATCATGGAGATTTCACTTATGTATATATGAATAGGTTAGGTTATATACATATATAAGTATTGTAGGAAAACAAAGGAAGAATCAATTGTACTTTATTGTTTCTAATGCCTTCACCTTGTGTTTTCCTACACCACTTATATACCCATCTGTCTCACTTTTCAACGTCGGTATTAAGTTACTGTTTTTTCCTAGTATGACTTATTTTCTTTCACTGAGGAGACGACAGAACTTCAGACATAATTACAATATGAAATAGAGTGAAAGAACAAGGCAGACAAGATCTATTATTGCTGAGATAATGAGAGGCTGGATATTTTAGAAGACAGGAAAACCTCAGAAGAGAGAAATTTTAAATTACATAAAAAATGTGTGGCTTTTTCCCTAAGGAAACAATCACACAATCACCAAATGGGACAACTCATCTTATTGCAGATCAAACACTAGTGGGACACATGATACCCTGCAGACAGCACAGAAGGCCTAACATACCTTAAGCATACTCATATTTTTGAGCATGATATCTCCTATCCTCTGAGATTCCAGTTTGTTTGATCCGCTGGCACGACCATCCCTGAGAGAGAGGGAAAAAAAAAATGTTAGAAATAAATACTGATTGCTATTAAAAGGTTCAAAAGGAACATTTATGCAAGTATATGATATCCTAAGCCTACATCCTTCAAGTTTTTGCAATAATGTTAAATTTCACTAGATTCTAAATCACACACAAATAATGCTACAGAACAGTAAACTCTTATTCAGGGTCCATTCAATCCAGGGACACATCTGTACACACTGGCTATCCCTGCAGTCTGCATCTTAATAACATGGTTTCAGTCACAAAGTCAAAGCTTCTAGCACATGCTACAAAGTAAACAATCTTCATGATCTTTGTAATTCTTTATATATATATATATATATATATATAATGCAGTTTTCCAGCATTTATTGAGTGACAAGACCATTATCTGCAATGCTAAAACTGCAGTTACAACATTAGTAGAGATAGTGTCAATGTTAAGATGTGTGCTGCTCTTTGCAACTGAAGCTAAACTATTAACATTTCTCTCTCTCTCTCTCTCTCTCTCTCTCTCTCTCTCTCTCTCTCTCTCTCTCTCTCTCTCTCTCTCTCTCTCTCTGACAGACCTTGTATCAGAATGGATAAAAGGCAATAAATTAACACAACTAATTATAAATGGCACTTGGCAGAGATATTAATTGCTTATGCACATATATCTATTGTAATTACACATTTCAGCATCAGGAAAAATTATACAACACTCACCATTGTGCAAGCCGAGTGTCCAGCTCTTTGAGAAACTGTGTATGGAACTCATAGATGGGATCAACGAGCTGGAACAGTTTTGAGAGAATCTCGCCTGGCATTCCCTCCTCTTTCCCAACTTCTTCTTTCAACCACTGAAAGAAATAAAAGTATAATTATACATTATATTTCATTAAATTTTTTGATGATACATAAACTGCTCTTATTCTGAACTTTAAAGATCTCAATTTAGGGCTGAGAATAATCATGTATTGATATGGATGTTTTTGTTCCTTGAAAGCAAAGAGCCAAATAGTATCCAAAACAAAGGGGGCTGGATTGATTGTCTTGATGTTGATAAATTAGCAAAGATGACCATTTGATTAGCAAAGATGACCATTTGAAGCAGGCTTGCTTCAAGTGGCAATATGGAATAACTGTGTTGGATAGGGTGATGAGATTCTTAATGTTAGTGGATAAAATATTAAATAAGGCTCCTGCTACCGCAGGCCTCCTTGCTTGTTTCCCTTTCCACAGAAACTGTGTGTGTGTGTGTGTGTGTGTGTGTGTGTGTGTGTGTGTGTGTGTGTGTGTGTGTGTGAACACAATGCATGAGACTATCTCACATTACAAAATATGATAAACAATTAAGGTATAAAGTATACATTACAAAAATTAAATAAGTATTTGGAAGACACAACCTGCCCATAGAAATCAATGTGTGGTGGTCGTAACTCCCATGACCAAAAAACCCCAGAAATCATCTGTATCAGTTTCTAGTGACTTCTGGTATCTGAGCCACCTGCTCCTTCCCCTCCCACACCCCTCCTCCCTTCTGTGCCTCAGGCAGTCCTGTGGAGGCAGAATTTTTGCATTCATTCTTTTCACTGGGATTGTTAATTTTGTGTCCAGCTGCTTTTTTCCACACATTACCTTTACAAAGCAAAGAGGAAAGGGCTAGGATAATCATCCTGAGAGGAAAATGTGCCAATTAAAGAAACTTCCAGACAAACTGGCCACCACAAAGCTACTGTCCTGCGCATCTTGGCGGCCTCTCGTGAGCCCCCACCAGGCATCACACCACCCCCAAAATCCCATCCTGGACCTTTTAAGAAGGCAAGTGAGAGACGACCAATTTATTGCTGAAAAGGGAAGTGATAAAAAAAAACCCTTCATTTTCACTCCAGAACTGATTCAAAGGCACTCTCAGCTGCTAAAAATGAGCCACCAGACTGTACAATGAAGACTGCAGAAGGACCTGGGTCTCCCTTCTCACAATGCAGCAGTAAATCCATTTCTATCATCCAAGATGAAGAAAAAACAAGTTGATGTTGCCAAAAAACATGAACATTGCAAAAAAAAATTACAGGATGGAAGTGTTATTTAATGATGAAAGTTCCTTTTGTGTAGTGCAGGGAGGGTTGTACTTCCTGCCAAAACATGTAACCATGCATGCCAGTAATTATCTGGAGGTGTTAAAATTGTTACCATTTTTTTGAGAAATGGGGCCACATTTATGCATGACGGTGTCACCTGCTATAAAGCTAGAATGGTATCTGAGTCTGAGTACTTAAAGAGTGCTAATATTCCCACCTTGGATTGGCCTGGAAACTCCCCGAATTCTAAAGAGAACTGCTGGAATTACCTCAAGAATCATGACACTCCATAGATGACCACATCCATCATTGCACAGAAGGAAGGTATAATGAAGCATTGGCAAGACCTAGATGAGGATTATGTAGTAAATTTGGCTAGTTCCAAGCCTAGAAGACTCCAAGAAGTAATCAAGAGCAAGGTGAAAAGACAAAATATTAATTTGTGAGTACAAGATTTAGTTTTTTGCATATTTTCTAACCATGTCCCCATTTTTTTTGTTACTTTTGTTTACAAGTTGCATCTTCCATCATTGTGATTGTGCACATCACTGTACATGGATATTAATTCAGAATGAGAAAATACATCAAATATTTACTTTTCATGGTGTGGCAGCAAAATTTTACCAATTTATAATTCTTAAACCTTTCTTAAAAACAATAACTACAAAATTTGATCAAACTAACTTACCAAACTGATGACTTCCAAATCCTTCTTGTAGGTTCTCTCTGTGGTAAGAATTTCCTTAGCAATAAAGTAAGCCTTGTCACTGGGATACTTTCTTTTCCTGGATTCACCTTCCATCTCTCCAACTCGTGCTGATGACACCGTTGTGTCATGACCATTAGGTATTGAATCCACTCTGAAATTAAACAATTGAACAGTTTATACAGGAAAGAAAACTTGCTTTTATAGTCACAATAAAACTAAATTTTCACCAAATATATTTTTCCAAGAAAAACTGTTCTCATCCAAAACTTCAGAAAACCAATATTTTAAGTATTCTCTCAATAAATGTACAGATGACAAATATCAAAGCTTACCGGTTGTTGACATGATTGGATACAGGAATATTTTCCTTGTGTGGTGACAAAGGTGTGGTGGTGAGTGGGGAGGTGGTGGGAGATGGAGACCCAAGCACAGACTGATCTTGAGGTGCAGCTGCTGCTGTGGAGGGGGTGCTGGCAAATTGTGGTGCTGTGGCAGAGGCTGCTTCACATGACCTGCTATTGGCAGACTCCAGTGGGGGTGCTGATGCCTGGACTGGTATGCTGGTGAGAGCTGTGAGGGAATGTGCAAGGCTGATGAGAAACATCCTCACATAATCTTATAGTCTAGCTGGTTAAAAAATCAAATTCCTTTGAGACTGTGATTACAATTATTTTTTACTCAGTATTACTTAATGGACCTGAGAAGCATGATTAAGTGCTATGCTCACAACTGATTTGCAATATATCCATAAAGCATGAATAGCACTTGGAAAACACATTTCATTTATATGCAATAATTTATAATTTCATTTTATTAATTTGTTGAAGTTAACATTTTTCATAAAGAGAAAAGAACCTATCTCACATCTAACAGTAGTAATAATAATAATGTCCAAAATGATGTCAGAAGCCTCTGGACATGATGTGAACATGAGTCTTCTACACAATTCCTCTTACTCCAAAACTAAGTAAAAAAAAGCAAATTCCCAGGCTAAACTTCATGCAAACTGGCTGCATATCATACAAAATATCCAAATATGTATATACATGATATATGTATGTATACAAAAAATACCCCCCCAATTTTTTGTAAGGAGGTATGCATAGTAGAGAGAAAGTAAACAGGGCAATACAAAGCAAAATAAACAAGGATGGTTTCCAGAACAATATATACTCGTGTGTGTATATATATATATATATATATATATATATATATATATATATATATATATATATATATATATATATATATATATATATATATATATATATATACCAGTAACATTAAAAATAATAATATTCTTCAGAGAAATTATACATTATGAAAAAAATACTAAACTTTCAGGAGATAAACAAACTGTTGCTCATGCATAACCTACAAAAGGAATAAAAAAAAAATTCCTGAAGCAATGGGTTACACAAGGTTCTTGGAGGTGACTAACAGGGGTGTGTGTGTGTGTGTGTGTGTGTTGTGTGTGTGTTGTGTGTGTGTATGCAATGCTGTTGCGGAACAAGATATGGTGTCTGATGTGATGCAATGTGGTGAGACATGAAAAAGACATGGGAGGTGACAGACATAATATAATAATGCAAGGTGTGGTGTGCTGTGGTGTGAAGTGAGTGGAGTAGAGTGGCATGAGGTGTATGAATTCATACTTTATAAATATATATTGACTGAAGAACACATGACAATGTGATAACTGCAATAGTCATATTTTAGCCACTGATAAAAAATAATTAACATTTCATAAATAATCATTCACTACAGTTTCACCACAAGCTGTAACCTATTAGTTGTGCAAAGTAAATTAAATGTAATATCACACAGCACATTAACAATTGCTTTTCGTAGGTACTCTTATTCTCAAATGTTGATCTCTCAGCCTCTTTCCACC
This sequence comes from Scylla paramamosain, assembly GCF_035594125.1. Classification (NCBI taxonomy): domain Eukaryota; kingdom Metazoa; phylum Arthropoda; class Malacostraca; order Decapoda; family Portunidae; genus Scylla; species Scylla paramamosain. The sequence continues at coordinate 32,010,564 of NC_087157.1, forward strand.
TACTCCATTCCAAGGTCTCACAGCATCACAAGTACAAGATGTCCAAGTTCAAAAGTGCCAAACATCTGAAGTGAAATGGACACTCAACAACCGGAAATTCATGACCAGTGATTTAAAATGAAATTGTTTCATTCTGGCTCATACAATGAGAATCACAGCTAATCATGTATGTGCTCACTAAGAAATCATTAGGTTTCATTTTAGTTTAATCAAATGATTTACATTAGTATACATACTTGTCCAAAATTTAGCATACCGCAACTTCACAGTATGCAACTCACATTGCATTTGTTATAGTCAGGGCATGGAAATCTTCAACATCACCTCTCATTTCGTGTTATGGCATGGTGCTAACAGATTGCTAAAATATGACCATCAAGTCACAAAATATAGCAATGACAAACTTATCATCCATGAGGTTTTAAAGAACAAGTCAGTGTGCCAGCATGTGCAGGCTGTCATACGTTCCTCTTATACTGTCTGTCCAAGAAGTGGCAATGCCTGTCTACTGCCAGCCACACTAAAGAAGCTAACACCTGCAAGTCTTAGCTCTCCAACCATCTGTTTTTGACAAGACACATGAATACCAAGATAACCTCACTTTAAAATCCATAAATTATTTTTTGCTATGGAACAGGTAATGATCAAGAATGCTCCCATGACTGCAAAACTTCAACGGAAGACAATAGTGAGGAGAATAGTTGCTGGAAGCTTCAGATAACACAAGGTTGGAGAAATAAAACAAGGAGAAGGGCTCTCACACTAAAACAAACTTCAGCTTTCTTGGATCTGCATCACATTATCCTGTACACCAAAACTCAAGATCACCTCCTCCAGCTCCTACAGCAGTGCTCTCACCCACCCAAGGACAGTCAGTATAGGAGTCTGTGTTCAGTGTTCATCCCACTAAGTGTTAGGGCAGCTTCTATATCTGTGGTGAGTCTGCTACTGCTGGCCCACAGAGAAGATTCATCATAAAAGCATCTATTGTACTTTCTGTCTTCTGTTAGTGTATGATTCTTGCAGCCGAGACAACTACACTGCATAGGTACTACAACTAAACGAATATGATGATGATGAATAGTATGCTTGTTTACATAATTATGTCTATTGCTGACTCCATAACCTTCATTTTAAAAAATCATGCATCTATTTCTATCCCAGTGAAGTAAAATACACAGAACATGGAGGAATTACACTCTAGCATGGCTTTTAAAAAAATGTGCATATATTAACACCAGCAGTGTATGTGTGTGTATGTGTTAGGTGCATGTAGGTGTTTATTGTGTGTGTGTGTGTGTGTGTGTGTGTGTGTGTGTGTGTGTGTGTGTGTGTGTGTGTGTGTGTGTGTGTGTGTGTGTGTGTGTGTGTGTGTGTGTGTGTGTCTGTGTGGTAAGGCCCTGCTGGTGGTTATAGCAGTGAATGGAGCTGTGTCAACCTAAGTCCATCACAACAGAGAGTTGGGTTGGCATGCAGGATATGTTCTGTAACACTGTGTGGAGCATCAGCACAGTGCTGGTGGGTCAGGCAGGCATTGCCACAACACAGGACTTACCTCAACAGTGTAGTGGCTGTTAGTTATCACTTTTGAATGCCCTTTGCTGCCTATGTATATTAATTCAACACAAACATCACTCCTACAAAGTGGAGGAAGCTGGACTTCCCTGACTCAAAGCAGTTATCTATGCATGTGTATTACTGTTATAGATGCCAAATGTTAGCACTTGATTTTTTTTAGTAATATACAAACTGATTTTACTGTTGAGATTGTAATTGTTATCCTTAAAAGTAAATGAATAAATAAATAAATAAATAAAGTTCTATAGTTTTCTTTTGTTGCTGAATGTAAGCACTACTTTTGTGTGATGAACAGGCATAATGAAATACAATGAAACCATTATAAATATTTGCCATATTTCTAAAACTAAAGGCATCTCCAGCTTGTCCAATGTCTTAAGCAATCCAGCAACCTTCAAATTGTCAGGAAACACAAGATCAGTTTGAAAAATTACACCATTAGTATAGTTTAGGATTGTGCAAAGATCCTAAGATCCAGGTGCACAGAGATGGCAGTGCAGGAGAAACAAAGCATGAGATGCTGCATCAGTGTGCTGAGGCAACACTGTACTGCTGCAGCCTGAAGTGAATTTCTTGAGCAAAGTTAATCATGATCTCATTTAGAGTCAATTGATACAAAAAAGGCTTTTATAATTACTGTTTTTTTTTATAAATCTAATGTAGGAGAAAATATCCTCTTTGCACATGAAAGAATATATGCAAATTCAAACTGAGGTCAATGGTAGTTCTTTGTAACCTTCTACAAAACATACACACATGGATACTGTGAATTATGTGGTTTCCTAGTTACATAACTTGTGGCCTGAATATGATATTTACATTTCACTGAATTACAAGTGATGTGATCTAAAATTTTTGAATAGTAATGCATAGCACCAATCTATACAAACATAAAAAGTGAGTTCTTTGATGATAGTTTTGCAAGATAACATGTTCTCTGAATATGAGAACAATTCTCAACAATAAAGACACTGGTGGCAACTGTTCATGCCACAATGAGGGCAGCAGGTGCATACAAAGAAAAAAAATTTAAAGGCTGTGTACGTAAAAAATTCATACATTTATTATTCTCTCCAGGAAACATGGCTATCCGAGGTATAAAACAAACCATTATTAGAAAAAAATCCCTTAACAATGACTGAAGTTTCATTAATAAAAGATATATCTAAGCAAATATACTGTATTTGGTTTCTGTCTTTTGCACTTGCGTTGTTAGAAGTTTACAACACTTTTTTTTTCTATTAATCTCTTCATGTTCCACCAAAAATTTCCATGCTGAAACACTCATCTTTGTCAGATTTTTTAATAATACTTTGTTAGAAATGTATATTAACTTTTATGATAGATCATTAAAATTCACTTTGTCCCATTGTAAAAATAAAACTCAGGGAGTAGAATCCCAAATCCCTTTTCCCCCATCCCTCTTAGTTACCACAGGAATCTGTACAGAATGACTAAATTTTCCTTCTTTTCAAACAGCAAACCAGAACCAGATTTCCTTCCATCTCAGGTATCACCTACATTTCATCTCCCCAAATTTATTTTTTTTACCATGAAAAAATTTGCAACCAACAGTTTACTATAGGCAATTGAAAGTTTAACAAATGACTGAAGTAATCAGGTGAATACTTCATGAGTACAGCTCCTCTGATGGGAATTTATCTACAGTCTTTATGTAATCATTTATAAGTAAGTTACCTACATTCAAGAAGGTAAAAATAAAAAAAAAATAAATAAATAAAAAAATGGGGATAATAAATTAAGTCAGTGAGAACTTATAAGGCAATCTTGGTAAAACTCTGGAAATAGGATTTCTAGTTCAAAGAGAATTAAAAAGAAAGTAAAAAGTAATGCAAGAACAGATGTGAACACAAATGTGATGGAATGTAAGGAATTTTTTATGTAAAATTGGTATTAAAGGACACTTGACACTTAAAATTTCCATCCTACAAACATCATACTTGTGGTGAACAATGCACTTGCCCTCTATCACTGCTAATCACTCTGCAGCAAGATGGGCTCTAGAGATGTGGACATGATAAAAACATTATCAAAAGGGTATACCATTAGCTACTTTTCATTTTTTTTGTCAGTTTTTTTTTTTTTTTTTGCATTAAACCCTTTACCAGCACTACTGTTGCAATAATGATGAAAAATCATCAGCAGTGTCAACAGTAATACATTAGAACACCTAATGTCAGACAGATCAAGCCGTGTGGCAATGGTTGCCTGTGGTCAGATTATGTAATGTGGTTGACTATTACAACATTAATGTATCATCATGGAAGCATAACAAATATGGGTAATTACTATTTCCTCTTGTTTCATCAAGTAAGTTAACTGAATGTATATAAATAATAATCTATATGTGTCATTCCTTACTCTTGAGAATTTAGCACTTTGCTTCTTATTGACAACATCATACTTCAGAAAATAATTACATTCTAAATACTGGCAACTTTATATCATCCTTGGTCATATTTTTTGGTGCCAAAAAACATTTAATTTCACTCAAGGCCAGGGACTGCTACAAAATCGGTCAGCTTTTCTGATAATCTTAGGACCCTTAGGCTCTAAATTTATGGGTTCTGCAGTGATAATGATCATCAGTACTAAAAATAAATTAACAAAAAATGATGATGATGATGATGATGATGATGATGATGATGATGATGATGGTGATGATGATGATGACAATGATGATAGTAGTAGTAGTAGTAGTAGTAGTAGTAGTAGTAGTAGTAGTAGTAGTAGTAGTAGTAGTAGTAGTAATAATAATAATAATAATAATAATAATAATAATAATAATAATAATAATAATAATAATAATAATAATAATAATGTAGACAGGTAATGAAGGAAACGCATACACAGACCCAGAAATTATAAGTATTTCTAACTAATTTTGCCTGTGGGCTTTTTCAGGAAAATATGGTTCACAGACCAACCCAATTAAATCATTTAGCTGCTGAGAACACAAACAGATCTCATTGCTGTGGGCATGGGTTGTGCTCTCTGCACCTTAGTTAGTTCTTACAACATCTGCTCCATCCTTCGTTGCAGAAGGATGCAACAGAGGTTGCTGCTGCCTCTGTGTACATGATATCTCTTGTCCCTTTTATATTTTCTTATTATTGGTAATTTAGAAAGTTGTGCCTTTTTTTGTTACTTCATCCAGTTGCTTTTGGGAATTTTGGCTTCCAATCTTGGGAGGTTTACTTTTGTGAATTACAACGCTCTGCTTCTTCTATGATGTCTAACAGTGTATTGGCAGACCACACAGACAACAAGAGGAACTTTCTGAGATAGGAAGAATCCAAGGTTCCAAAAAGTAATCTCACTAAGTAATGAGTTTTTACATTATAAATAAGAACAATATACACAGCACTCAAGATACTGTCTGCACAGAGGCAACAGCCCAAAAAAGATAAAGCAGACAGAGTAAGGAACCATCATTATTCAGAAAGCTTAATCCAAGACCACAGCAAGGAGACAAATCAGTGTTCTCCTCCGAACACTAATTGATCTGTCAAGCACATTCCCATGAAAAAGCTCATAAGGCTAAAATAGCTAGGAATATGATTCCCATTTCTCAATTTGTGTTCCCTTCACCATTTTTATTGCTATTAGTGAAAATAACCATAACATGAATACTTTAGAATAACCATAACATGAAAATCTATGAAAAGATAATGATAATGCACACCAGGACCTTGCTACCCTTCCCTAAAATGGTTCAAATATATACAAATGAATACATGTGAGACAGCAATACCTTCAAACACTCTACCACAGGAGAGATTAAAAACATGTCTCATTCAGGTGCCTAACCTGCCCCTTGACCACATGAAAGGCATAGACCTCTTGCTGATACTTTTGACAACACCAAATGGATGAATTAAAAGAAAAATCGAAAGCAATAATATTGATAATAAAAATATCAATTACAGAATGTAGAATGCGCATTCACTGGCAGCTTCAGCTTAAGTACTTCTCTCAGTCTCTTCAAAAGCATAATAACTGAAATGTTCAAAAGTATGATAACTAAAACAATATATACGGAAATGAAGTTTGAAAGGAAGGGCAAAGTGTGGTTGTCTTCCATCATTCCTCCATCAGGAAGCTTCCTCTTTGGCTACACATGTTGGTGTGCCACTCATAAAAATTAACACTCCAGCTGACCATATGACAAGAGCACTATTCCTGAGGTTGTGACACACCACTATGAGGAACATTAGTGTTGGCATGTGCAATGGAGTGGGAGTGCTGACCTGAGTCAAACTGTAATACAGGTATTTAATTTGGTAATAACAGCCAACATTTCTTTGGTAAGCACAAAGTTTCCTGATAGCACAAAAGATTACTTCAATGAGTAGGAATAACATGTGTGTGTGTGGATGTGGGCGCCTTGTCTTGGCTACTCCCCATCACAAGGGAAGATGGCCTGATATAAAGAAAGATAGATTTATTTTATCAATCCTGCATACAGTTACTTTACTTACTCATGCATAAGCACTCTTCAATAAAATGTTATAATAGTTTTCGCTTGTCTATGTTACATTAAAAAAATATATAGCTTCATACATGATGCTTTCTTATTAGCATATATGCTAAACTGCATTATTCACCCATTACTTTAAGCTCTAGCTGTAAGCCAAGATGTTAGTAAATAACCAACTGTCATGGATATCTTCAGCATGGAAATTTTGATGGTGACAGTTCAGTATCAACCCTGATGCCTTCTAACAAGTCAACAAGAAAAGAAATACTGAATGTTATTGGGAGAAGTGAGTGTGGCAGAATATGATGCAAGCCAAAGCCAGGATCCAAAGGGGAGCTTCAGGAAAACAGAGCTTTCTTAAATAACTTAGCAGTACAACAAGAAGTAAAATACTGTTCAATTCAGTTAGCTAGGAGAAAGAAAAAAGTCTACCACAAAGTTCACTTGCAGTCTGTTTCTCCTTTTCCTAGAATGTTTGTGTCTGATAAATAATTAATCCTTGTAATGAAAATTATGAATTCAAAATTGGACTCTAAGTCACAGAACTTTTTAGTTCAAGAAGCTGTTCATTACGGCACTAAAGCTATTCAGTTCAAAGATGGTGGATACAGGTGATAATACAAACATGGCGAACAAGAACAAATTTGCTCTTCTTTACTCTGAATTCCATTTGTTCCTTTGGAAAAGCCAAAATATTATGCATTTTATGTTAGCTTAATAATGAAGGCAAAAGAACCTTATACCAAACTGCTATGGGAAACTTAAAATCATATACACATCGTACCCATGCACTCAATATACAAGATTTTGTAGATTAGCACAACAATATCTGACAGCTTTCTTTACAAATATTTGAAGATTTTGGCTGTAAATGCCACTATACAGTATCATTACAGTCTGTGATGAAAAGATTTCCTTGCATGAGTATATAACTGGAATGAGCTACCCTCACCATCCTCACCACTATGTCCCACACGCTCATCCTGTACCATTCACAAATATCTTACATTTAGAGCGCTCAGAAACAGGTCAATGTTTCCTCTCCTCTGGCTATGAGACAGAACCTGACTACTATTTGTGAAAATTTATGAGCAAACAGGTATGTATAATTTCATATATTATACTTTTATATATAAGCCAATATTTATCTAAAAATTCCTAACTGCACCATGGTGTTCATGTACTATGTGCTGTGTGGTGAACAGTTATTTACAGAAGAAAAATCAACAATCACTCACATGATGAGAACAATTTTACAGAATAAAAAGCAAAATCTTCTACAAGTAAGGTAATGATATACCCTAAATTCATTCTATATAGCGCCAAGTTCAATTTCTACCTTAACAGCATATCTTATGAAAATTTGAGCTCGGTTACAGATTAAACTAAACACAGGGATGGGTTGCTGGCAATTATAAAACTATAAACTTCACTGATCACATCTGGCAACTTTTAAGCACTAATACAAAGAATATGTATGGCTCAAGTAATGCTTTATAATTCTCTCTCTCTCTCTCTCTCTCTCTCTCTCTCTCTCTCTCTCTCTCTCTCTCTCTCTAACACACACATACACACTCACTCCCACAGTACCAAATTTATTAATTCTTCACACTACTGTTTGATAATACTGCAAAGCACAACAACTTAAAGTCTCTTCTCCCAGCAAGTTCCAATTCAAATTCAAACCCTTCCTTAGTCCAATTCTCAGCCTCAGCCCCAACCCATCTCACTTCCCTCGCACCTCTGCACAGTACCACTTCTTGGGGCCTGCACCACTGTTACATTTTCTTATGAACCTAACAATGGAAAATGTTCAATGTCAAAACTAATTTCACAAAGCACTTAGATACCAATATCACGCCAGCTGACTGAATTCTGATATATCAAATTATATTATGAACTTTCCAAGTTGTGGCACATGACAGAGTTCAGTAGAATTTATGGTGAATGTATGCAAGCACCCAATATGACAGAGCTAGAAATAACCTAATATGCACCATTACATGCATTTTACAGCTTCTGCCTTGTTAATTTGTCTGTTTTCAAGATTTTTTAACAATGTCCTGGCAAAACTAGTGTACTTCACTAGTACTAGAAACTAATCATATTTGTCAAATGTTATTGTAAAAAAAACTTTTTAACTCATAGTCATAGCATATATATATATATATATATATATATATATATATATATATATATATATATATATATATATATATATATATATATATATATATATATATAAAGAAATAATAATGACAAACTATGAAAACTACAAGGAGTGAGATAAATCTGATATATTATATACAAGAAAATTTACTCGAAGGTGCAAGAATATTGGACCAGTCTTGAAAGAGACAAAAATTACAAGGTAGCAAAGGTAATAAAGTTCTGAAATCATAATGATCGTGATATTCAAATAAAAGAAATAATAATAAAGAAATCATCAACCCAAGATCATTATCAGGCACAGAAGCATCAGTACAACACCTCAGTGGACTGAACAGCACATTAACATTAACAAGATTCTCAATGCACTGCAACACCATTCACACAACTACTGTGGATGTCCTAATTGGCAGATGCTAGGAGGGACACGGGGCAAGACACACTGCCACCCACACCCACCCACCCACCCATACACACACACACACACACACACACACACACACACACACACACACACACACTCATACACTACACACAAACTTTACTTATATACATATATATGCACACAAAATGTTTTCATACTGAAAAAATCTTTTTTTCTATGGCAGTATTCCTCATCCTGATGAAACAGCATCATTTAAATCGCATTTGACTCAAAATGAGTGGTGACTTGTAAATTTGGGTAAATGTTAACCATTCCACACTTTTAAAAATGTAGATGCTGAACACAGATGACAACTCTGAAGATTCAGGTGAAAATTTAATATTTACAATATAGTTTTCAATTCATAATAAATAAATAAATAAATAAATAAATAAATAAATATATATATATATATATATATATATATATATATATATATATATATATATATATATATATATATATATATATATATATATCCCTGATCATGCATCCTTTACTATGCCTTATCTTTAAAAAACAAATTGTGGTACACTTGAAAGACTCATGGATGTGTGGTGGCAGTGAATGCCAGATTATTGGAAATAGTCTTTTAATGGGCAGAATGGTTTACTCATGGAAAGGACATTGTATAATATATTATGTAGTCATTCATCATCATCATCATCATTATTTTGAAAGGCTCTGTACATACTTGTAAATGCTGGCCTTGTTTACCTAATGGTGGTTCACTGTTACCTTGCAAATGAAATTTGGTGTGCCACAAAAATGGACCTCAGAATAAACAAATATTTAAATCATTCTTCATATTTTATAACACTTCTGTAGAAATTTTCATCTTTCTCATCACCAGCATGTATCAGTTTCAAAAAGTAGTCTCTCATAAAGCCATACAGCAACAATACTTGGTTTTTACTTTATGACAAGACCTTTGAGTGCTTGCAAACACTGCTTGTATTTGAGACTATTCAAATTATGGTAAGACATACCACTATGAATGAATCTAACCAGTATATGTTGTTTGTTGTGCACAAATATAGTACATGTAATTCATTTTATGTAGAAATACACATTAAAATTTGTCATGTTTTAACAAAGCATAACTGAATACTCATAATGTTTGCTGCAACACACTCACTGCAGAATGACTCGACGGAGTGTTCAGCTGGGTGAGTATGGATATAGTGAGACATGTTTTATCAAATCACCTTTTTTTAAAATGCATGGTGGAATCTAATTACCAGGAGTGCCATGCATTTTTAACAAAGTCTGATGAGTAATGGGTGAAATTTACCAACAATTCACAATTAACTTACTTGATACAAGAGTACGCCAGTCAGATTTTTTCCTTATAAAAACATGTTCTATGATTTCCGTGCAAATTTGTCTAAGTATGACTGAAAGTGAGTGAGTAACCCATGTGAGTCTTGCCTAAAAGACCCTCTGACTGTGACTTGACCTCCCTAGCTGGATAACAAACTAAGACACCCAGGGAGACAACTATGGCTAGCATGACTAGTTGGCATAAACAGAGGCCTGAAAATAATAAGATGGATAAATAAATATAATTCTGCACTAAACATGCAACATCACACAGAAAATATACCATACGGCTCATGAACTAAAGATAAAATACTACTAGACTCCATCAACAGCCCGGCACTGCAAAAAAATAAATTAGCTAATAAGTGCAAATGGTAAGACAAGACAAATAGGAGGCGGCAATGTCTAAAACTTTTAAAACATGAATAGGCAAACATTTAGGGAAGGTTTAAGTATGAGGCTTTTAGATATGGAAAATATTTCTTAAGAACCAACTGGTACATGATTTTTTTAATGTTTTATATGAAAGCTTTCATTCAATTACCACACACAACACTTTTTTTTAGCCTTTTTGACTCTTGGTGTGACTTCCATCTATGGTATGTTACAGTTGATTTCTAAATCCCAGTCAATATCAACATCTCTTCTAATATACAAATATACATGATTGCAGTTATAAAGTGACTCAGTGTGAACACAGTCATTGACAGACACACTAGCACTACAGTGAGATGTTTCATGACACTCAATTTTACAACTGCTACAGAGCCAAATGTGGCGGCCGTGCCTCTGTGTACACGCTTCCAGTGAGGAATGGTCCCCAACCCCTCAGCAGGTTTGGGAGGAAGTCTGTATAAGGCTCTCTTGTTGGCAATTTATATGAGAGTCCTATGGAAACTTCCTGCTGCTGGATTAGCTACCCTCTAAGATAACAGCTAGAGTAAATAAAAAAAAAGAGGTCAACACAAGAATGGCAATAGCTATTGTTACACATGGTTGATAAGTCTTGTCTTCCTTGTCTTGCTTGTCTTACCATAGAGCACAGTGTTAGGGAGGGCCAAACCTATCGCACAAGTGAACAGGCACTCCATTTATGTATCGGCACCTATGGTCACCCAGCAAGGCTGCAAAATAACAACCAGAGAGAGGTCAGATGCTGCGTCACCCAAGCGGCTCACACTCACACATGCCACCACTCACTACTACTTCACTTCAGGCTACAGGAGAAAAAGTGTGAATACATGCTAAACCTCTTGAAGGAACCTTATTCATCACAAGTCTCAAACTCATCACTGCATTAAGTAAAACCTTATCATTATAGAGCATTACTCAATTAAAAAATATTAATAAGCATGAGTATTAAGTTCTGTTTGTCAGCATTAGATGCTGCTCTTGTCAGGTCTATCATCATTTATCCTTGCACTGGCTAGTCTAATGTTATTTATGTTTTCCTTCATTACTCCATTGCTGAAAAAAAAATTAACCGTGATTCCTATGAATTTTGGAAAAATATATATAATGAAAATACCAAATTATACCCAGACATCATCTTACAAAGGCAGAGTATTGTGGGGCATGGAGGAGAAGAGCAGTGTGTGTGTGTGTGTGTGTGTGTGTGTGTGTGTGTGTGTGTGTGTGTGTGTGTGTGTGTGTGTGTGTGTGTGTGTGTGTGTGTGTGTATGAACATGGATGGGTGCAATTGTGAACATTCCTCTGCCCAGTATGTGATCAGATGCACCATTATCATGAGGTCAAACAAATTTCATTCATTGTGACCACTGGTTCTGAGATAATTCTTTCTTATTTTTCATTATCAAATATAATGCCATACATGCAATATATGCACTCCATGGTTAAATAAGTTAGGTTGGTCCACAATTAAGAGGTCCAAGGTTTGAATCCCTGAACAGTAAGCAGAGGACCTGTGATCTTGCAATCCATCAGAAGCAGAAAGCCACCAATCCTACTTTGTGTGTGTGTGTGTGTGTGTGTGTGTGTGTGTGTGTGTGTGTGTGTGTGTTATTCACCACCACAGTCATCTCTTGGTCTCCGAGTACATCCACTCATTCCCTTACAGAAAGAGTTTAGAAATCATAGTGCCTGATCTTTGGGTAGAAATGAGACCACTCTCACAGCACACACCAGGGCAGTGAAATCACAATCCCATGGCCTCCATCCTGTACCTAATTGCTGCTTGGAGAAAAATGGCCTATAAATTGAGCACAACTGTTTTGCCATTCCTGGGACTTGAATCCAGACCCTCTCAGTTGAGAGTTGAGCATGCTGACCAGTACACAACTGTGTGTGTGTGTGTGTGTGTGTGTGTGTGTGTGTGTGTGTGTGTGTGTGTGTGTGTGTGTGTGTGTGTGTGTGTGTGTGTGTGTGTGTGTGTGTGTGTGTCTGTGTGTGTGTGTGTGTGTTTGCACAGTTGCTGCAAAAGATTAAGATTATTTATGCAATACCCCAAGAAATAAATAAGCAATTGCATAAATATGCCTATCTAAACACTTTTCACCTTGTGGAGTTTTAAACAGTAAATACACAAAATTAATAAAGGTAAAATGAAGTCTGGGTATATTAATTTTCTAACTGAAGAAAAGGGCTAATTTTCATTAATCTAAGAAGAGCAAGCTTTGTATTATAGCAAGAATCAAACTGTATGGCGAACCTCAATTGTCTTTACCCACACAGAGTGAAGATTATGCACTCAAATATGCAAAGTAACTCAAATATAACTTTAACACAGATTCTGTCATCAGAGTTCATGCTGAGTGTAGTCTACATACAAAGTTTAGAGCCATGTCAGGAGGAAAGTTTTGCTATTTTCTGCCCATCATAAATGGCAGTAAAGAAGCACTGGACAGCAAACTGAATGACTACTAATCCACCTCAAAACACGAGGAGTGGAAAAGAACACTCATGTCACAGGACTTAAGAGTAAGACTTGCAAAGCAAATGGTGTTCATAAAATTTTCCTGAGACTTCTGACATAAAGTGTATGCTTAGAAAGAAGTGTGTATATTTGCATGCAGCATGTATCATCAACCCAACATGAACAGCAGGTGGAATGTTTTCCAGATATATACTGGAACTTTACCATTAACTGACTTTAGGTAAGAAATCATCATATGAAATTGCTCAGTAAATCTACAGCATAAATATTTAGAGGAAAGTGATCTAGAGCATTTAAGTGCAAATGATAAGAATGACAGGTAGCAAATTAATTACTTTCACAATCTTGAAAATTTCTACATTCAGAGAAGCAAGCATCAAGTATGTGAGTCACTATCTAAAGAGATTAGTACTGATAATGACCTTGGATTCTATATAGAAAGATAGATAGATACCTACTGAGTATCTATCTTTCTTATCTGGTAAAAGAAAAGCATGTACAGCAGTTGCTACATACAAGGTGAGTATTTGGCACATTAGAATAATACTTCAAACAACACAGAACATGAAAACTGTTTACAGGACTGAAGAAAATTGTCCGCTGCCACGCTCAGTAAGTGATAATGACAAGCAGATTTGTCTATCTTTGGCTCCCCATCACATCCACTGTGCACCTCTAATGGCAAAACCTGCCACCTGGTCATGAGGCTCCTGCTGCCTAGCCTGACCAGCTGTCTTCCGGCAAAGCCTTAGTCACTCACTGCCTCTCTCACGGCACTTACTGACAGATGTAAACACATCGTATCACTGAACTTTTCTGGACATACAGGGCTTGTGTTTTCTGTGTTTCTAACACTCCCAGAAAATACTGGATGAAATAGTAAAAAATTCCCTTCCCATCATTTGGCTACATTTTATGCATGACTGGAGGGGATTGAACTGAAAAAGCACAGGAAACACACAAATCATAAAGCAATGGTATCAAAGATGCAACTCTCTTAACTCAGAGGCAAAGTTTGTTGAATTCTTTTCATGTAATTCACAGAGCAATGAAGCAAACCGGCATTCAAGAAAAAAGTAATCGTATAAAATTTTTAAATGTTCATGTAAGTCTATATCCATATATGTAAACATATATACATGTATGTTAATATAATAATCTTTCCTTCTACATGTTGCTCATGGGAAAGTTTTGTCGTTGTCTCAACCCCTTCTATGCTAAATTAAAGCTTCAAGACTCCTAGATAACGATCTTCCATTGAGCTTCACCAACACACAGCAGTCTGGAGCACAGGTTTCAAGGGTTCAAATCGAGACGTGTTTAACAGGAAACGGTAGAACAGCAACCAACATCAAAATGCTTAAATGTGTCTTGCACGACTTATATTGCTCATTAACACACCAATACATGATATGATAACCATGGTGCTAAATTAACTGACAGTAAACAGTAATTTCCTCTTTTATACACTACATAATACTTGACAGTTTTTAGTTTCCTAAATAATGCACCAAAAGGAGGAGTATGAGATTGTAAGGTAAATGGCATTCTTAACTAACAACTATGCAGGTACATAATAATAATAATAATAATAATAATAATAATAATAATAATGATAATAATAATAATAATAATAATAATAATAATAATAATAATAATAATAATTATATTAATAATGATGATAATAATCACACAAAAAATAATAATAATAATAATAATAATACTAATAATACTAATAATAATAATAACAATAATAATAATAATAATAATACTTGTGCAGCTGTTTAAAAATTATAGGAATGTCAAGCCTGTAATATTTGTTAGCAAAATGCAAAACATTAAAGAAGACAGTATGACTAAAACATCTGTAACTAAAAAGAAGTTGTAGAAAAAAAATTATACTAAGTAAACTTAACTTCTATAAAATCAAATGTGAGCAACATAGAGAGCAAGATAGGAAAGTAATACATGAATAAAATAAAAATAAATAAAAGGAGAGAGAGAGAGAGAGAGAGAGAGAGAGAGAGAGAGAGAGAGAGAGAGAGAGAGAGAGAGAGAGAGAGAGAGAGAGAGAGAGAGAGAGAGAGAGAGAGAGAGAGAGAGAAAGCAAGGGAGGGAAGGAGGTAGAGGGAGGAACAAAAACACTAGAAACTGTTCCACTCCCCACTATCTGATTGAGCAGCAGTCAGACCCGCAGTGGATAGATTTTCCCGACTCTCATGGAGGTGTCCACCACGCACCTCAAACTCCACGGCCATGCGGTGCCGCACGTCAATGCCCCGCTGGCTCCCATCATACTTGGTGATGGGCATCTCACGGGCAATGGGAGTTGGAGGGGTCAGGGGTGGACTGGGGCTTCGAGAAAGGGATGGGGGATGCATGAATGGCCGAGGTGGTGGAGGTGGGGGGGGAGAAGGGGACGATGGTTCTCTTCTCAGGCGGGTGGGAGTCCTGGGTTTAGTGGAAGATGAGGAGGAGGAGGTAGTGGTGGCAGCAGTGGCAGAGGAAGATGGATGAGAGCCAGACAACTTTTCTTTTGCTCTTGGCGTTCCATGTGGTGCTGGCGATCCCTCCTCTTCCTCCTCCAGTTCTTCAACAGAATGAGTATCTTCCAGTGTCTCTAAGGTGTCTTCAGGCTCCTGGAGGGTATGATTTTCTTCTGAAGCAGACTCAGATTCAGAAACCTCATGAATGCCTTCAAACTTGACTGGAATGTTATCATAGATTCCCTCACTGCTCTGATTCACACGCTGGTTGATCTCCATGTAGTAGGTTTCAATGTGGCTCAATTCTGTGTGAGGGTTCTCCAGAAAGGCTGAGCTTGGTGGAGATGGGAACTCATCACTTTCATCTCCAGGCACAAATTCTGGCAGGTCCCTCAAAAAGAACTGTGCAGCAGCAGTGGCAGCAGCTGGTGGGGCAGTGGCAAAGGTGTGGTGATTTGTTGGCTGTTCCGTGGAATCACCAGTGGTGGGGAGACTGGAGCGGCGATTGTGGTCACTCTGGTTGTCATCACTGGTAGAGTTGGAATAGTCAGAGGGCAGCTCTCCTTGTTGTTCCTCTGAAGGGATGGAGGGCAGCTTCTCTTCGGTTGGTGTGGATATTTTGCTGTCTGTGTGCTCTGGCTCAGGCTCTGGTAGGCCAATGTGGTCCTGCTCATGCTCCTGCTCAGATGTGGTGCTCCGTTCAGAGATGCGGGAGAGTGTGCGAGAGGGGAAAGCATACCCCATGTCAATCTGGCGGGTGATCTGATAGTACTCAGGCTCCTGATAGTCATCATGGTACTCATCTGGTTCTGAGACAAGGTCAGGAGACTGAGGAGACTGGTCACTCATCTGAGCATGATCATCCTCCTCCTCTTCTTCCTCTTCCTCTTCTTCCTCCCCAAAGAAGTCTCTCTCCAAATCTTCCTCAGGTGCTGGTCCTCTAGCAGCACCCACTACCTCTTCATCTTCTTCTTCCATTTGCAGCTCTACAGGTCTGGCTGGAGGTGGTTGGGATTTCAGCTCTAATTCCACCACTGATACAATCCCAATCTCCCTGCGCTCCCGTGGATCCTCCAGCCTGGGTGGTGGCTCCTTCTCAACAGGTTTGGGTGGTGGCTTTGGAGGTGGCTTGACCACAGGCTTGGGAGGTGGCTTGGGTTTGGGCCCATAGTCCTTTCTCAGTCGAATGGGTTCTACTAGGAACACCTCCCCATCATCTTCCTCATTCTCATCCACTGTCACAATCAATCTACGATCCCGGTCACGGCCACGGTCACGATCCCGGTCACGATCTCGGTCACGCTCCCGATCACGATCACGATCACGGTCGCGGTCGCGGTCACTGCTGCCTTCCAAGATCTCCATGACTCGTGCTCCTGACAGAGAAGCAAAAGCTTGGGGTGCCTCTTCAGGAGGTATGAGTGCTTCAGTCAGCTCATCCATGCTAATAAGCGGCTCTTTCAGCAGGATGCCATCAAAGAACTTATTCTTCCGGTCAGCCTCAGCTAGCAGCTTAGGGCTTCGCTCAGGAGGTGGTGCCAGCACACAGGGCAGGTCCTCCAACTCCTCACTCTCCTTCCCTGGCTCAAATTCAAATACTGGTGCATCAAAGAATGGTGATCTTTGTCCTGGCTCTATGGATATGGATGTCCTCCGGCCAATATCTGAAAGAGATGGCCTGCGATCTGAGGACACAGAACCTCTCCTGTCTGAAGATGCAGAGCTTCGCCGATCTGAACAGACTGAGCTGCGTCTCTCAGAAGAAGAAGAGGATTTTCTCTCTTCTTTTTCTCTGTCATATGGGGATCGTCTACCCAATTCAGAGTGAAGAGAACCTCTCCTTTCTGTCTCCAAGTAAGATCTCTCAGATTCATGTAGAGACGACCTACGCTCTCTGTCTGATATGGCTGATGGAGAGATGCAGCTTAAGTCTTGGTAGGATGGTCGCCTTTCAGAGACTGGATAGGGAGACTTCCTGCCAATATCATGAACTGATTGTCTCCGCTCACCTGTCACTGAAGAGCGTCTGTCAAGGATGGACTCGTCAATCTCCTCTATACTCATCTGGCTGTCCTTTGATCCCAGTTTGCTGAGGCGATCGTCTGGCAGCCTGAATCTTTCAATGACAGTGCGTTCTGATGCATCACTTTCATCAATCTTTCTCTCCTTTGATACATCCGTTAGGTCCATCTCCCCACTAGAAGGAGACTCTTCCTTCACTTCTGGGGGTGGTGGTAAGGTCTCAAAATCAAATATGTGTGGCTCCACTTTCTCTTCGATAACCACAAGAATCTGGTCCTCTTGTTCTGACTCAGATTCCAATTCCTGGAAGCCTTCCTGCTCATCCTCCTCTTCATCACTACTGCCACGAATGCGAGTAATGAGGTCCATGTCAGGTGGCCGTGGCAGAAACTGAACCTGCTCCTGGGAGGGTGTCAGGTCATCATCATCCTCATCCTCTTCTTGCACTTGCTCAGGCGGTGGGGCAATAGGATGCAGGATTTCCAGTGGAGAGCATATGTCACTGTCTGTGTTGCCCCCAGAGTCACTACCCCGTCCTACACCGTACATAGGGAACTTAGCCTTCTTGTGTAGGGTAGAGAAGTCAATACAGCGGGGACGTGACTGCTGGGAGGAGTAAGAGGTAACACTTGGGGGACTGGTCGAGGTGCTGCGCCGATGCTGGAGGAAGCCATGCTGGAGGTCAATTGGCCTGGGTGTGGTGGAGGAGCGGGTGTGTGAGGACAAGGAGGAACCACCATCACTTTCACATGAACTCATCTTGTGGAGAGACTCTTGTGATGAGCCATAGTCAACGTACTGCCCCATCTCCTTGGCTGCTCGCATGCTGGCTGAAAGTCTTGTGCTCTGTGTGTGTGTGCTGAGACTAGGAGGCTCACCTACTTCACGTAAACTCTCACAGGATTCTCGGCCAATCCTGGAGTGACTGCTGGCACGGGATCGAATGCTGCATACACTTTCTGAAATACTTTCCTGCAAGTCAATACCACTGTGATGTGATAAAGATAGCTGGCTAAACATGGAGGAACCATCATTGATGGTTATGGTGCCCAGGTGCCGTGTAGTTAGGATATAGCCCTTCTCACTTGTGATCTCACATACGCTGTTTTCATGGAACTCAGGGCTACCAGGGCTGGCAAGATCCTCATCATCAGCTTGAGGTGTGCGAGAGTCCAGTGGAAGCTCAAGGGTTATCCTGGAGCTTGCCCTGCTGCCAGCTAAACTCCTGGAAAGGCTCCCAAACTGGCTGTTGCTGTGTGTTCTGGGTAGACTGCCTGTGTAACCATTGGTCTGCTTCTTGCCAATTGAGGAGGAGCTGCCATGGCTGCGCGGAAGGCTGCCTGTGTAGCTGCTGGTGCGCCCTCGCCCACTGCCTGCTTCTTTGAGCTCAGCCCACTCCAGTCCCTCCATGCTGCCTATTTCTCCACTATTTAACATAAGTTTTGACCCCGACCTGCTGGCAACCCTTGAGCTCGACCGGGACTCTTCCCACTTCCCCCCCTCCCGCTCAATTAGTTCATATGACTCATGAGAGAGATTGTCCCCACTGTCATCTGCTGTTTCTGTGTAATGACGGTTATCAACAAAGGAAAAGTCTTTAAGTGAACCCTCCAAGAGAGCCGGGTTAGAATTAAGCTGCTGCCGTGATGACATGGTAGAGTTAGTGTCTAAGGAAGGTGCCCTCGGGTAGTGGCGGTGCTGACCTGGATGGTGGGGATACTCGGGGTCGTGGCCTCGCTGTGGGCTGGAGGTCACCGAAGTCTCTGGAGAGAGGGTGTCCTGGCGGGATGGTGTCACACTTGGGGTCTCCATATCACGGGTGTCAAAGTCATGGAGATCAGCTGTCTCTGTCTGTGTGGGTGATCCAGGGGACTGTGGATCACCAGTTGAGGCAAGTGTCATGGATCCACATGACAGTGAAACAGGAGTGCCAACTGAAATAATTCAGTGTATCAGGTTGGATAACTGTAGTTGGGCATTTAAGCTGAAAATCATAGAATCTAATTTGTTAAAATTCAATTTCAAGAACATTATGATGATTATAATTTTTTTTCCTAACATCATGCCATGAAGAGATTATTTACTACAATATCAAAGATCATCTAAATCATATTTGTAATAATCTGTCTTTGAATGATCAAAAATACTAAAAATTCATCAATAACTGTTCCTTGCTTATCCATTTTGTGGCATGATTCTCCACATGTAATTCTGTCATTTAATTATTTGTTTTCAACTGCAAGAAAGAAAATGTTATTTCCATCTCAATGAGCAATGTAAAAATTGGCTGTAGAAAAAACATTTTCCTTAATGATGATGTCCAGCTTTCTTTCTCTGTACAAACAGTATTCATTTCAATGTAGAAAACTACAGGAAAAGGTGAACATGAACTCCTCTGGCTACTCAAAAATCTGTAAGAGAAATAAAAACTCATTCATAACAAAATATTGAAGCATCAGTTCATTCTCCAGCATGTGAGTCCATGACTGCCAGCAAGTGGTGATGACTCAAACTATTCTACCTCATAACCAATTCTGTTTACTTAATGTTATTTAAGTTTAACAATTTAACACAAAAATTTGAAGCCAAAACTCCAAAACATCAATTAACACAATGTTTTGCAATCTTCAGAACATAAAATAACAAGAGAGCTGAAATAAGCCTTCCATGACTTGAAAATAATTGTATACAACAAAAAAAAAACTAATGGCAATAATTAAGAATGTAACCGTAATCTACAAAAAATATATCCAAGTTGGCAGCCACACTTTAAGGATGCTTCTTTCAAATTATTATAAAGAAGCAAACAACAGTATGAAAAATAAAAGATAAAAGCATCACTTGCAGCAACAAAATTCAAGGTAACTTACTGCACTGATTGTCACTGAGTGGCAGAAGAGGCTGTGCTGAGATGCTCATTCCAACACTGCTCACACTCGCATGTACAGAAGGGGAGTGTCGAAAAGACTGGGACCTGACAACAGAGGAATGTGCTGCTCTTCACTTTAAAACTCTTAGGTGCCTCACTTCTATGTGTTGCTAAGGCTTCACTCAGGTGAGGGGCATTATTTGCCTTGGCTCACAACAACTATGACATCACAATTCCCTCTGCTGAGTCAAGGCAGCAGACTAACTTGGCTGGAGCAGAACACTGAACCGCAACACAACATAGTACAGGATAGGAAGCAATACCTTTGAAATGGAGCTCTCTTCACGTAGTTATCTCGAACAAACTCCTGCACTTGTTTCTGCGTTCTGCCGCTGTACCTGTAAGCCAAGACCACCGTGAAGGAGAAAGTTAAGTCTTCAGAGCCATGATGTATAAAACATCTTGTTTTTTAATGCTAAACACTGTCAATTTAATCAAGTTATATTTCATATTTTTTGTAATAGCTGCATATTCATACAATAAATTCAACTACGTGATTTCAGTGCAGTCATGTAAGAGACACTTGAGAGAAGCCAGAACAAGAGGATGAGATTATGGTAAAAGAAAAACAGAAAGAACAAAAAAAGGATTCACAAATCAGAATAAGAATAAAAAGGAAGAAATTTGAAGAACAAAAATAAGACTGGCAGAACTAATTACTGCCCAAAGGGTAAACATATCACATATTTTGCAATACACAAGTAAATAATAATAAAAAAAAACTTCAAGCTGAGACTGACTTCATGAATTCAGAAAATTCATCACAATGTTTTGTACAATAAAGAACAAATGTCTGTCAGTCTATTGCTCTTTACCTGTGACTTCTAAACAAGATCTATTCCTAAACATGAGAAAGAGGTAGAGATACTGTAATAATTTCAAGACACTTTCTAATCCACACAGTCTTCAATTACAGCTATAACAAATGCCAGAAATGTATGAGCTTCCATCACATGAAATGTGCATCCATGGCTCCAGCTTGAGAACTAGCAGTGTACTACAGAGTCACTCGCCTCTGGACTGTATTTCCACTACCCTGCCCTTTTCCCCACTACCAGAACATGATGCAAATATATCTGATGTGTGCAGTGTTATCTCAAAGTCAGTGCTACAATTATACACAGGAGATACAAAAAAGTCTGTCATCACTTCATGGATTTTCCCATCATTTGTGGGTGCATGCAATACACCTAGCACACCAAGAACATATTATGCTACATAAGAAAGGTAGAATATAAAATAAAGAAGATTGAGAAGGAAGGTATGAGAGTCACCTGAAGGAAGAACCCCGGGACAGCACTCTGGTCTTCTGCCGAGGGACCTTCTTCACTTGGGAACACCGGAAGAAGCCGTGGTGCTCCACACATTTCTTCCAGAAGTTTTTGCATTCATTTCGTCCATCAAAAAAGAACTCGACAGTATCCTTGTAATAACCCTGGAACGTTGTTTGCCTTTGTTAAACTAATAAGGAAATTTACACTTAAAAACCTCATTGAGTTGGAGCATAATTTGCAGTACCTTAAGGGTACACAAGTCACTCATTTATATATGAATAAATCTGACATGAATGAAAATCAAGATTTACAATGATTGAATTAATATTATATTAGTAACTGCAAAAAAATCATACTCTATTAAGAACTAATACTAAATTAGTTTTCTTATTCTGTAGTGTATATAAGCTAACTTTCCCACTTATTTACATTACTCATGATTTCTGCACCAGCCAGATGTAAGTGTAAACAAGTTAACTCTCAATTATTTACAATGTTCATGACTTCCACATCAGTCAGGTGTGAGTGTATATGCGTGCATCAGGCAAATGTTGGATTACTAAGATCTGTCAGTTCCCATCCAATGATCCCAAGGTACAAGTACTCAGGTGGGAGGGCTACATGCTTCCTTCTGTTTTCTTCTAGTTGTACTTCATCCCTTCCAGTCTCCCTTCTCAAGATATTTTTTTTTTTTTTTTTTATTTATTTTTTTTTTTGGCCTTCATACAACTTTCTTCTTTCACCTGCAATGTTCTTCGCATTTCCCTAACACTGATCTACATATATTCATTATACTTATCAAATAATCATTAATTAGTTTTCTTTACAATACAATAATTCCTCAACACAGATAAAAAGTGTTTGAAGACTGTGATTCGTGATATTATCTTCATATTGGGAAAATAGGTTGTGGGAACCTTACTGAAGCTACAAGCACTAAATATGACAGATGCATAACACAGTATCTTCCTCGGCCAGGAACAGAAGAGCCATTAAATTTTTAGAGCACGAATGGCTATAAGACATTCAAATTGGTCCACACTTGGCAAGTCATGTCTCCACACTCACCAATCCCCACTTGTGCAGGTCACTCACAGCTTCAGCAGCGACTGGGTAAGTTCACAATTCACACATTTCATCAGTGCTTTGGATACTTTTTTTTTTATCATTATCATAGTAAAACTGGACAACTAATTTATGTGATACAATATTAAATTGTCTAAAAAATATGGAACAGCTGATTTGTCTATATAAAATATGCCTAAAGTTAGTGCATTAAAACTACATTATGTTGCTTTGCCTGTGGCAGCTACCTTTTGCCAAGTCATATGTTTTGACTTGACACCTTTTCATATTGTAACAGTTGTTACAGATTTCACATTCATATTTATTTTAATATTTAAATGCTTCAGTATGCCTTTATAGATTTCCAGTGTTGTGTGTCATGCACTACTGGAAATTACTCTTCTTTATAGCCATGTGGTAACCCATTCAGCACATCATGTTCTATGCAAGCCTGAGAAGTGGTTTGTTCCACTTCATATCATAAACTGATCAGTTTTACATTTGCATGACTCTTGTGCTACAACATGTGGCTCTACCCCTTTCACTGGGGGCCAGCCATGAAACAAAAGTTTCTAGACCACCAGATTCCCTTCATCCTTCATCCAGCTAATGCATTCTTTCTTCATCATAACCTCCTTGATGACAGTAGTACATATAAATAAAAACATTAGACATTAAGAGATACAGAAAATAAGTGATTCTGAGTGATATTCACTCTGATTGCCTTACAGTCACCTGGTCACACACTCCATTCCCTTCATATTAATGTCTGTTCATCAACTTAGGATTTTTCCCCCCTAGTGGCATCACATTCCTAGCCTTTTTAGCTGGTTTGTCACCACCACATGGTTTGCTAAACATTATGGATCCATGATAATGAAAGAATAGTGAAAACAGAGGCAGCAAATGGAGAAATTTCAACATGAGTACTCATTGTTCAGCTGGTACAAACAACACAAGTGGGAATTTACATGTGCAGAGAAAGCTGCTGCTGCTAGCAAGCAGTTGGCATCAGCCACCAAAAGCCATATACCATATGTATACCATGTATCCATGTATACATAGTGTAGCCCCACAGCTGGTGAGTTAGTGTGTATGCATTATCATGTACAAGTGAATTCTGCAATTGGCTGTAGTTGGCAAGGGAATATTGTACATTCCAAAATGTCATTGTGACATGCAGATTTGGAATATATGGCTTTGTATTATCCAATAAAGGACAAAGAGTTTTAACAATCATAAAAGCACTGTGTATTCACACAAAAAAGCAGAACCCTTTATTTTTTATTCTTTTTGTTTATATAGATTGCAGAAGTCATATCTGTTCATTTTCTTACATTTGCTGAAAACAGGAATTTTATATAAAAATAACTTCTAAAGGCCTAGTAGGGAATACGTATACCAAGTTCACTAAATACTGGAGTTTCTTTTTCTTTTTCTTTTCACTTGCATTTCAAGATTATAAATCCTACCCTACTGCATCAGGTGTAGCTCCTCCTCTCGTACATGTAGTGAGGGCTGGAGGGAGGTATTTGTGTGGTGTGTCAATGAGAGGCACTCCTATGCTTCTAGCAATAGGGCAACACATCAGGGAGGCATGTATCTAATCTACACACATTTAAATGGAGGATAAGAAAATATAGAATATAATGAATTAATGATAAAAACAACATGGGAAAATGAAGGATATCACAAAGGACTGATGGCACCAATGTATAACAATTGGATAATGACAGGGACAAGGAAAGAAGTGATGGTGGTGGTGGTGGTGGTGGTGGTGGTGGTGGAAGGGCTGATGAGGAGAGGGCATGGGAGGGGAGGGGAGGGGAGGGGAGGGGAGGGGAGAGGAGGGGAGGGGAGGGAAGAGTGCCTCTCCTGTGCGTGACACATGACAACTGACTGAACACACACAGGAGAGCAAAACAGGGTAACATCAAGCATGAGCCAACACACCTCTGGCCACCTTCCTCCGTAGGGCAGCTTGGGGGAGGGGACAGAGGGAGACAGTCAACATTACTCAAAGCATGTCTATCCCAACACTTCACACTCTAGTTTGATTCAAGGGTTAAGCTTAACTAGCTTTTTTTTTCACACAGTATCAATAAGCTACAACTGAAGACTTAGGTATCTATATTACTTCCAAGGACTTCCATTGATTATTAAATTAGTAAAACAGCCCTCCAAGTGAGAGGCTTGGAACAAATCATGCACTGCAATGGAGCGTCAAAAGTCCTGTAGTCCATAAAGATGTTATTTACACCCATATGTACAACACACCAAAGGATGTGGTAAGTGTAGGAAGTGGTATGCATCTTCTGTCCTGTTCATACTACAGGATCTGCATGGATTTACCCACTGAACAGGGACAAATACTAGATGAGGATGAAAAAGCTATGACACTTTATCACTATAAGACTAGACACATGGGAATCTATACACTATGAACTATCATTAAAACTTTCATACTGGAATTATAAAAAAATATATCAGTTTATTTATAAGTTTCAATAGCTTATTTAAAAAATCAAGACTAATTTGAAAAAAAAAATTAAGAATACAAAATTAAGTGAGTCATAATTGATTATATTCTCTTAAATGTCTCTTCTTTGGGGGAGGGTGACCACACAGCAATAATGGTCATGGTAGTCTAGTAAATATAACCACAAGTCCCATTACAGGATATCTAAGCCAAGAAAGTTCCCTTTCTAATGTTCTATTTGTTGAGAAGCACGTTTATTGCAAGAAGTTCACCCCATTATTGCTACACTCTGCCACCCTGCCAGTAGGGTAACGGCTGGCCAACAGTTAGTGAGTTAGACATGCGGGAGCGGCTTGACACAACATTGTGATGGACATGTTACTCTACCTCGCCCTGAGTGGGGGACGGCCAGCCAATCACAAGGGGGGGAAGGGAAGGATAAAAAAATCAAGTTGAAATGCACTGTAATAACACATGTCCTGGTGTTTTCTGGCCACAATATGTTCATTATGTTCAGGATGACAGGATATATCACAGATATATAGCATTCAATGACTTAGAGGCCACATTTGCAAAAGGCAATCTATATATCACAACTGAAGGTTTTGGTCCATTAGCGAAACTTGGTAATACCCTCAAAAAAGAGTAGAAAAGTATGCACAACATATGCCCATAAAATAATAAGGCTATAGTACATAACAAAGCAGCAACTTGATCATTAAATACATAATACACGCTTATGTCCTTCACTTCCCTTTGCAGACACAAACCTTTACTCGATGCCAATAAAACTAAGATATTTCAGGTAGCAACCAAATCTCAACTCCAAGGTACATAAACAGCATAAAATAACTGTAAGACAAATACTAAACTTGATGGCAAAAGCATTATCAAAAATTAAAGATTTATATCAATATACTAAAAGAAAATAATAACAACAATCTTCCAGAGGCATAAGGAAGAAGTATAGAGCAGCCTTTATGCAACTTATGAAAGTAATTCTATATCAAACCACAATGCAAAATATTCCAGCTGTAATTCTTCCTCTCCCATTTTATAAATAAACGGGAGAGATAAATAAAAACAAAAAGAGACAAGAACAACAAGAGAGAGAGAGAGAGAGAGAGAGAGAGAGAGAGAGAGAGAGAGAGAGAGAGAGAGAGAGAGAGAGAGAGAGAGAGAGAGAGAGAGAGAGAGAGAGAGAGAGAGAGAGAGAGAGAGAGAGAGAGAGAGAGAGAGAGAGAGAGAGAGAGAGAGAGAGAGAGAGAGAGAGAGAGAGAGAGAGAGAGAGAGAGAGAGAGAGAGAGAGAGAGAGAAAATAAATACACCAAGATAAGAGATGAGATGAAAACAATGCCTCCAGGAGCAGCAGGACGCCTTGCCATGGGGAACACTTACATAGCCCTCAGGGTGAAGTTTGGTGAGGAACCGCTTTCGTTTGAAGGAGAGCTTCCGGATCTTGGCCCAGGAGAAGGTGTTGATTTTAGTATAGTTCTGGAATACTAGAACGCCCATGTGTGCCACAGCCAGGTTCAGTGGCACTCCCTCGTTGTCCTGGGGGGGAAGTATAAGTGAAGAGCAGGTGAGGGAGGAGAGGGAACAATAGGATGGAACAAGCCAGGAGTCATAAAATAGGTACAGATAACAAGTGAGAAGAGAACGGGAAGGAAGTGGAAATGAGAGATGGAGGAAGAGAAAGGAAACTACTTATTATTCGTTCTTTCTGTAAGTATACAAAGGCATCTCCAAGAAAGGGACATGAAAGATCTGTCACCCCTTTCACCAAGAAGTCAAGTTACTATGCCTGGTGAACACTTGAAATTTGAAAGAAACAACTTGCAAGACTAAAATACTGTATGTATTTTCTGCAGCACCTGACAGTAATGTAACAGAACCATACAACTTATACTGCAAACCCTCCCTTACTCCAAGATCTCCCAGAAAACTTTCATGGCACATATCTCATTTTGATTATCATAAACATAACTGTAGACCCCACCATTTATCACATTTAGACAATGGAATTATGTACTCATATGAAGGAGAAGAGAAAAAAATCAAAGCTATTTTCAAGTGATTTAAATATCCTGAAAAGTCTATCATTCTCATCATCTGGTGTTTGTTTCAAGAGGTTCACCATTCCAGACACTCCAGCATGTGTCAGCACACACGAAGCTTACCCAACGCTTCATCTTTACTTCACATGCCATAATACAACTTCCACCAGACAGCTAATACATTATACACTCTCTCTCTTCAGGATGCGCACACACACACACGCACACACACGCACACACACGCACACACACACACACACACACACACACACACACACACACACACACACACACAGAAGAGACTACAAAGCATCCTTCTCATAGCATCCCTGCACACCTTGGCTGGATGCATCTTGATTCCATACAGTTCGCATCTTCTTGCTGTCTCCAGAAGGTTGAGGTCAGCTGCTGCAGGTGTCATGCCACTGCAGGGAAACACACATCAGGAGGAATGTATTTGTAAGCCTTGGCATACTAGACAAAAATAGTTATGATGATAGAAATAAATAAATAAATAAAATATATATTTGTTTGTGTGAAAATATGAAACCTTTCCAAAATGTTAGCATATCATCTATTTTATTTTTGTCATTCATAATTCCCCTCTCTCTCTCTCTCTCTCTCTCTCTCTCTCTCTCTCTCTCTCTCTCTCTCTCTCTCTCTCTCTCTCTCTCTCTCTCTCTCTCTCTCTCTCTCTCTCTCTCTCTCTCTCTCTCTCTCTCTCTCTCTCTCTCTTGATTTCTTCCTTCCTTGTCTCCCATTCTTATCTTTCATTTTATGCTTTTTTTCAATGTCTCAATTTTCAATTGTTACCATCTCTCTCATCCCCAATATTCCTTCAAATCTAAGTTTTCCAACACAGGAGAGTATACCAACCCAAACATATAATTTAACTTCAGCCACACTTCAGAATAGCACAAAATTTAAAACACCATGTCATTCCATCAGTGCATGACATATCCACTCCTGTCTTCTCTAATAAAATACTTAAAAATCCCTACAAGACTTACACATGCTTTTTGTGATTTTCCATGATCTTCCTCTCCAGCTCTGGATCCTGGGAGGGCACGAACTTGTATAGGGAGAGGTAGCGGTGGTCAGGGTAGTCTTCCTCCACAAAGTCACCACACTCAGCTGAGAAACAGACACCACAGTCAAGGATACAATATATAGTATACCAAAACAGTCCTGAAACTAAAGTGACCACCTCCTTTCTTATGGTTCATCTTTTTAAAGAAGTAGCAACTACTAGTCCCTTTGAAATTTAATTTTATAAGCCACACCTGATTTCTTTAATGTAAGGAAGAAAAATCAGCCAAGCTCTCCAAGCACCTCATTAAAGGAAAGGCTCTAAAACTACTCCCCATTCTCACACCAGAATGTTAACATTAAAGGAACAGCTGAGTAGCCTGGCCACACACTCAGAGGCACGACCAATACCACCAATGAGAGGAAATAGTGTAAAGCTGCATTGGTGTCAGTGCAACTCTGCAGGTTTTCTTGTTCTTGTTCGCTCTCCAATCTCTGCATTTTGATGAGATAAATTTTCAATAGTGATTCTCTTTTTTCAGAAATGAGCTTGGATGGACCACAATGTTTAATTTTATTTGATGCCAAAGAGGAATTTATACAGTACATTGTCCTCTTTTAATCTAAGTGAAATCACAAAAAGCACTCATCCTGGAAAAATACAAGGCTACTTCTACTCAAGGTAATAGCTTCTCTCTCATTCCTACCACATGAGCAGAAAGACACCCACTACAACTGCAGCACATGCCAAGACTCACCTTGGACAATGTAAGAGGCCATGAGAGCGGCAGTGTTATCATTGCAGAGGAGACAGCCATGAGCCAAGTCTCTCTTGATCTGTAGTGCAAAGAGGTACCGGGTGTACTCCTCCTCCAACTGGGCGGGGTCGGGCGTGTAGAACTTGACACAAAACCGCAGCACTGGCTCCACCTGGCTCAGGCACACCTGGGACAGCAAGGTGATTCACTTATAAGAGAAACAATGTCCTGTTAATACTGAAAACACACACACATACACACACACACACAACAACTGTTGTTCATAAAATTACCAAATAGATGATAATTACAAAAAAGAAAGATCACAAAAAAAATCTAGAATGTGTTTATATTTTCTCTGAAAATACTGAATTCCTGCAGAAGGGATTATTAACTAATTAACAAAGTTTCAACATATTGCTTTGCTTTCTCATTTCCTTCCCTTCATTCACTTACAACAGCATGATGAAATTTTCACATCAAAATCTGGACACAAAATTACAGCAAAATTATCACATAATTTCATGGCTAGTGACTCAGGCCTCAGCCTCTGATAAATTTCAGATAAATGCACTTTCTCAATATGACCATCACTCCTGGATGAAAAAAAAGTATATTACACAATCTTTTAATAACAAACATTTTGTGTAGCCAATTCATCAAGGACTTTTAATTCTAAGACTGCATGCATGCTTTATTTGTGATAGAGATTTTTAGAGAGAGAGAGAGAGAGAGAGAGAGAGAGAGAGAGAGAGAGAGAGAGAGAGAGAGAGAGAGAGAGAGAGAGAGAGAGAGAGAGAGAGAGAGAGAGAGAGAGAGAGAGAGAGAGAGAGAGAGAG
Organism: Scylla paramamosain; assembly: GCF_035594125.1. Lineage (NCBI taxonomy): Eukaryota > Metazoa > Arthropoda > Malacostraca > Decapoda > Portunidae > Scylla > Scylla paramamosain. The sequence goes on from NC_087157.1 coordinate 32,040,390, forward strand.
AGAGAGAGAGAGAGAGAGAGAGAGAGAGAGAGAGAGAGGAAATGTAGGACAGAAGCTGCACTGGCCAAGGCCCAGCCAGGAAAAGGGAGGAGAGATGTGGTGAGGTGGAGGAGCAACTTACCTGTCTGCTCATAGGCTTCTCCAGGTCAAGCCAGTAGCGTGTGTTGCCGTCTGTGTACTCCAAGCCAAAGTAATCTGATTCTAGGAGGTTGAGTTGTCGACACACTTGCTCAAGCAGCACTGACGCACATGCCTTGCTCTGTGGATAAAAGAAAGGCAAACATTATGGGCTGCCCCAAGAAATTACAATTACTAATATGTACAGAATAACACATTGCACATTTGATTTTCTGAAAAGATTCATTAAATATATAAACGTATACAAAAACCTAACAAACAAAATCAGGAAAACCAAAGCAAATTAACTTAAATTATTGAAATCCATTTTAAACTCTTCAATGTACATCCTGGTGACCAATGAGGAACTACAGTAATGTTTGGCCAACATTACTGACTGAAGGCTGGGTTAGGGTTTAGAGATTATAATGTTGGCTTAAGTTAAACTTGCATGACAATTGACTGATGCATGGACAGCCAAAATGAATTTGGCAGGATCCAGGAGAGTGGAGCCCCATGGTTAAAGGACTAAAAGATTTAATTAGACTTGGGAACTTTTGAAATACCTCTCACTGTCACATGGTCAATAGACCCAAAAGAAATGATGTACAACCAGTAAGGTGACTTTCAGGGAGTCTACAGGAAAGAAAGCATGATCCCCTAGTTAAGATGTTAAGCAGCATATATCCACCTGATGCACCCTAAAGCTTCACTGTCCCAAATGTTCCCAAGCTTGTGCATTGGCAGACACAGACATCTGGAGCAGTAGGCAGAGCAGAAGGCAGCTTACCTCTTGAAATTTTCCAGCCTATGTCCATTCAAAGGGTGTGTATTTTGATATATTGTAAAATGGCACATATGTATAATTTTTATATTGCTACCCATACAAATTGTTACACACCAATCCACAGTAAATCAATCACTGAAACTAGCTGTCCCTCCACAGTGGAGGGACAGCGAGTGTTGTGTGCATCCAGTGAAGCAATAATACCAACACTAGTGTATGTAATCTCCTCTGTGGGAGTGGAAAGAAAGTTCATGCTGCAACTAAAATGTTTTTTTTTTTAGCATGAGTAGTTGTAATGTTTATTCTTAGTTTGCAGATGTGCTTGGTGTCAGCAGTGGAAGGCATGAAGTAAAGTGGTTAAAAAATTCTTGTATGGCACTGCTACAACTAAGGTCACATGGCGCCGGGTGGAGGGATGAGGTCTGGGGTATAGACAGGGGAGGTTTAGTACATCCTGGGAATGCGTTGATTGTTTTACAGATAAGACTGAGATGGTATGACAATCACAAAAGAATTGGATTCATGCCTGCTTTCACATTGTTGTGGGATCAAAAATGCTGCTGGAGGAAAGTGAAAGGATGATGACAAATAGTTCAACACTTCCACCAGAAAACGAAATGTGAATTTTCCCTAATTAAATATACTACATCTACCATCAACTCATAATCATATTTCCGATACAACGAACATATTTCACGGCCTGGAGAGGCGGAACACTTCATGACGTCATCAATGCAACAGGCGACTGATGACAGCCTCAAGACTCGCTATGTAGTAATTGGTAAAATAACTGCTATAAATCAACATCAGCAATATGATGACACGATACTATTTTCCACAAGACTTTTAAGCTAAAACAATTTTCATCCTTGCCTCGTGGTGTGTGTGTGTGTGTGTGTTTACGGGATTAAATCAACCTTTCAGTATTCCGTGTTTTACTTTACGTAATTATGATGTATTCTTTAAATTTAAAGCGTGTGTGTGTGTGTGTGTGTGTGTGTGTGTGTGTGTGTGTGTGTGTGTGTGTGTGTGTGTGTGTGTGTGTGTGTGTGTGTGTGTGTGTCTCCCTATATGCCCCCAATGGCCGTAGGCGTGTCCTTTTGTCACCATTCTTTCCCCGCCTGGCCACCACACGGCGCCGCGGCGGAAGTTAGCTGCCTTATTGTTACGTGGTGATTACTTCTCTAACTGTCCAAAGTCTGGAAACTCAGAGCTGAACACAAGTTTTTCTTCCCGTCTGCCAACTAATGTGAAAATGTTACACCTGTTTCATTTATTTTGGAAGTTATCGTGAGGTTAATAAAAAAAAAAGTTTCCATCAAGTTATATAATCGTGGTGTGTTAGTTGTGGGACTGTAAGCTTACTAACATTAACCGGGGAATTCGCTCGTGTCCACTGAAGAGGCCTCCCACCACCGAACATCCAAGCCATCTTGACGTCTCCAGGAGAAGCGGTGGTAGGTATTGGCAACACTCGGTGACTTATGAACACAATCGCCTCTCGAAATCTTTACCATTATCCCTAGGAGAAAGTGTACCCCGATTTGGGAGTCACTGGCTGAGACTAAGAGCGACTGAGACAAATTTCCTTCTCCTCTTCTCTTTCTCTTCTTCTTCCTCCTCCTCTTTCTCCTCCTTCTTCGACAGGCACTCCATAATTTTCATACTTTGTGCCGCCATCAAGGAGCTTTGTCACCCTCGCAGCCGTCTCTGGCGTGGCAGACACACCTCTCCCCTTGATCTTTCCGGAGCTTTTCAGAACAGAATGCACAGTATGCTAACCGGCGTGAGGCTGAAGGTGGGTTGATGTTTGGCGGGCATGACAGCGAGGACATCATTATGAAACATACATAACCATGCTGTGGAGGAGTTGTTAGGCTTGACGTTGAAAAAAAATTACTTGACAAAAACTACCCAAATCATCAGTGGCATTGTGACCATCCTTGATACCGTATTCTGAAACACCTCTGCGCCGCACTTCCATTACACTCCAAAGGCTCTAGTTGCAGTCACACGGGTTTTAAGGATGTTTTCATACTTATAACGATAGATTAACGAGATTTCTACATTATGACCAGGAGGAACACTCTTGAGAACTAGGGCAATCATTTTTGTGGCCTTCGAAAACAGTCGTGGTGAGAGAGCAGAGCGTTTCAGAATACGGGCTTCTATCCTACGGCAGACACATTTACGGTGGACGAGAGAGACTCCATTCACTCCTGCTCGCCACTCTGCAGCCCCAGACCACTGCCTTTGTTACTCAGGATCACGCCGCTCTGCATTATAGTCTTTTGTACCCTAAGTGTTATGTTGCCATCTCCGCGGCGCGTGCCCAAGCTTACACCTAACTGCACCACACTAACACACACACACACACAAATCCCTCTATTGACTCCAAGTTCTTAAAGCCGTGGCAGAGATTAAAGAAAACGAGAACTGCGTTGAAATTCGCATTTTATATACCACTGTCTGGCCAATTTCAAGATTAACTGATCAAAGTAAACGATCTGCATGCTTTAAACACTCTTTCAAAATTATGATGCATTTTCAACAATCTGAGGTAATGAATCACAGACACTCGCATCTCCCTCGTCCACTGGTGAGCGTGCACAGAATATCAATATGGATCCCTGGCTTGCAGTGCACCAGACAACAGCCGCTGCTATGGATAAATACACAAGGTCCTGTCATTTCCGAGCCCAGACCTGTCAGCACCTCGTTAGTGTGGCGGAGTCCTTGGTAATCTTCGTGCATGATTACTGCTGAAAAGAGCTCATCAACTGCAACAAAATTCAGTGTCTTATGTGAATCAATCTCAAAAAAGCAAAAGACAACATTTTCCTGAAATAAGCGAGAGCAAGAGATAAAACTCGCCGAGGTTTATTAAGGCTCATTTAGTGCTCCTGTCTGCAGTGATGGACGAAATAATGCCAGGAAATCTAACCAAGGCTTCTGAACACACACACACACACACACGAACACACACACACACACACACACACACACACACACACACACACACACACACACGACGGTGACACATAACACAAACAACAATACAAGTGTCTATTAGTCTCTGTCTGTCTGTCTGTCTGTCTGTCTGTCTGTCTGTCTGTCTGTTCGTCCGTCCACCAACATGTTTGCCTTTCTCACACACCAGCAAACTAATTCACTGACTGACTGACCGACTGAATGAATGACAAAATACACATGGTAAATAAAACAGGATACAACAGAATGTACAAAACAAAATATACAAATAAATAATGACTATTGTATATACTGCAAGTTTATTTATTACCTGCCTTATTACTCTACTTCAAATTCAGATGAAAGAAAAGAGAGAGAGAGAGAGAGAGAGAGAGAGAGAGAGAGAGAGAGAGAGAGAGAGAGAGAGAGAGAGAGAGAGAGAGAGAGAGAGAGAGAGAGAGAGAGAGAGACCCAGCCTCAAGATTAAATGCAATGTGGCTATAGGCGTTTCCCGGCGATGCAAGCGGTACCCAAACCTTCTCCAGCTGGGTCCACCTTAAAGCTGCCCTCCTCCTCCTCCTCCTCCTCCTCCTCCTCCTCCTCCTCCTCCTCCTCCTCGTACTGTATTTGTTTGCTCATTTCTCTGCTCCTCATTTTCTCCTTTTTCTCGTTCTTATTTTCCTCCTCCTCCTCCTCCTCCTCCTCCTCCTCCTCCTCCTCCTCCTCCTCCTCTTCCCAGCACCAAATTTCCCGTCCCATAAAAAAAATAAACAAATAAATAAATTAATATATTTCAATCAAACGACTACGAAAAAAAAAAAACAGAGAGAGAGAGAGAGAGAGAGAGAGAGAGAGAGAGAGAGAGAGAGAGAGAGAGAGAGAGAGAGAGAGAGAGAGAGAGAGAGAGAGAGAGAGAGGTGGGATGGGGGAAGGAAAAGACAACGTTTAAACACGATAAGTGAAAATAAGTGCCGGCGGGATGAGGGAGAGGGAGGGAGAGGGAGGGAGAAGGAGGGAGCGGGAAGGCAGGGCAGGCGATCGGGGGATAATGAGTGGTATGGACGCGAGGGGTAAACAAACAAGGAGCTCCGTGAAGGAAAACGCCTAACTGAAAGAAAATGAGGGTTATTTGAACGCCAAACTGCGACCGCGTGAACGTCAATATGAAGATAAGGAGCGTGGGCAACATACAGGCGTTGAGTGCACGTTATCTGTACACTACAGAACATTTTAAAAAGGGAGTTAAATAATGAAGACTGAATGACAACATGAACCCAAAGGTACTTAAAATTTTTGGTTGAATTAAAGGATATGAAGGAAAAAAAGAAGAAAGAGGACAAACTAGAGAGAAGAGCATTTAAGAGACGTAAATACTGAATAGTGAATTATAAAATTAAACGAAGGGAACACGAGTGAGTGAAGAATATACGAACACTGAATAGACAAACCTGTAGACTAGAGAGTATTTAAGGGACCTAAACAGTGAACAGTGAACGACAAAGTGATCTCAAGGGAACATAAATGAAGAATATAGACGCAGCCTGAATACATGAACAGTGAAAACTTAAATGACCTCTTGGGCACATAAATGAATGTAAAAAATATAAGCAGGTAGACATGAGAACACTGAAAGGACCTACATAGTGAATAACGAATGAATAAATAAACCCAAAGAAGCTTCAATTTTCAGGTGGCATTGCAGGATAGGAGGAAAAGACGTCGACAAATTTAAGGAGCATGGAGCCCTCGGTTAATAAATCAATAATAAAATGAGCTCCATGGATCAGGCAGGGGAAATATTAGGTTAGGACACGTAAATTTTGTGTTAAACTAATGGAACGAACGTGGGTAAAAATAAAGAGTTCAAGATTAAGACCATAAATAGCGTATGATGAAGGAAGCCGAAAATGAAAAATAAATAAAAAAAATGAATAGTGAGTATTAAGAAACGTAAAATTAAGGGTTCAATTAAAGACGTGAAGTTGAAAGAAAGAAAAGAAGGAGACGAAGAAGAAGAAGAAGAAGAAGAAGAAGAAGAAGAAGAAGAAGAAGAAGAAGAAGAAGAAGAAGAAGAAGAAGAAGAAGAAGAAGAAGAAGAAGAAGAAGAAGAAGAAGAAGAAGAAGAAGAAGAAGAAGAAGAAGAAGAGGAAAAAGAAAAAGTAAAAGAAAAAGAAGAAGAAAAGATGTCGAAAATTAACCAAAACATTAAAATCTCGATGAACAAAAACACAAGACAAAAAAACAAAAAAACACGCAATAACAAAACAACCCAGAAAATCAAACAGCGAACTAAACAGAGCAAAATCAGACGTCGCATGGATTAAAAACAAATAAAAAAAAAAATAAATAAATAAATAAAACGTCGGGTTGAAGGAAGAAACGAGCGGAGAGAAGCAAGACTAAAAGCAACGTAAATCAGGTCCAGCGCTGAGGGAGTGGCAATAAACGCCCACTACTGCTCCAGCCTCGGAGGGGAGAGGAATAGCTGCAAAAATGACCCAGAGCAAACGGAGCCGGACGCGCAAACCCAACAGGCGGTGAAGGTAAAGAAGGATGGGTGTGTAAAAAAAATATATTTCCAGCGTAACTGATGCGTCACACCAAACACACAAGTAATTCCCGCGTTAAGCACCGTGGGAGGGAGGAAGAGAGGGAGGGAGGAGAGAAGGAGAAAAGGAACGAAGTAAGGAAGAGAAAGGGAAAGAAACGATCTAAAGAGGAGAGGGTGAGAAGAAAGGATGTAAAGAGGAGAGAGAGAGTAGAGAAGAAACGATGTAAGGAGGAGAGAGGGAGTAAAGGAACGATATAAGGACAGAGGAAGAAAGTAAAGGAACAGTGTAAGGAGAGAAGGATGAAAAGAAAGTTAAAGAGAAGAGGAGAAATAGAGAGAAGGAAAGTGAAAACGGCAGAAAGATCTAAGGAGGGGAGAAGGGAAGAAAAGGTAAGGCTGGGAGAGGATGTGAGGGAGAATGTATATTTGGGGGGAGGGGCAAGGGAACGGAGTAAGGAAGAGGGAGAGAGGAAGGAAGAGAGATAAAGGTGGGGGGAAGCTCTGAGCATAGACAGCTAGGTGTTTATTGAGCGCTACCCACCACCACCACCACCACCACCACCACCACACAACAATAACAGCCAAACACAATATTCATAAACAAACTAAATTGTTTCTAGACGTTTCGGGAAACAATACAACAAAAATATGAGAAGAATATGTGGCTAGTATGAATTAAATAATAGGAATAATAAAAATAATAACAATAAACAGCGTAGCATTTGAGGCATGAATTGTGGGTTAATAAGAGAAGAGAAAAGGGAAGAGGAAGAGGAAAACAGAGGATGCAGACACAGAGGAGGCAGGGGACACGTCAGGGAGTGCCGCTTGAAAGGCTACAGCCGCTACACACACCACCGACCAACAACAACTGCGTGACTGCACTCATCTCTTCTTTCTATCTCTAGAGTAGAGTTAACCCTCCCACAAACCTGATAAAATGTGCAAATTCAGACCATGATACCCAAGGACACCAATGACAGGGAAGGGCGTGACTGAATAATTCCAACTTTTTTTTTCCGTGCCTGTAGTTATATTTTCGCTCATACAAGTGGTGTCAGGTTACTCTGAATGAAGTGTCGCATTCCCACGAGCGCTGCAAGGGCTGGGTGAGGCGAGGGGCTGCGGTGTCCCGAGGGTTGTGTTTCCCTGACTGATTAACAGAATGACCAAAAGCTGATTACCCTGCATTTTATATGACTGCCGCGGTCCTGCATTCTCTCTCTCTCTCTCTCTCTCTCTCTCTCTCTCTCTCTCTCTCTCTCTCTCTCTCTCTCTCTCTCTCTCTCTCTCTCTCTCTCTCTCTCCTACCCCAAGGCACGTCCTTCCAGCAAGACATGGAGGGACAGTGGAGGAAATTAAGGCGGAAGTGGAGGAAAGACTCCACCTGGAGGAACATTGGGTGTGTTGGCGTGGAGGAGGAGGAGGAGGAGGAGGAGGAGGAGGAGGAGGAGGAGGAGGAGGAGGAGGAGGAGGAGGAGGAGGAGGAAAGGTAAGGATATTGATAATGAAGGGATCTCTCTCTCTCTCTCTCTCTCTCTCTCTCTCTCTCTCTCTCTCTCTCTCTCTCTCTCTCTCTCTCTCTCTCTAACAACAACAAAAATAATAATGATCATGACTGAAGATCATGATGGTGGTGGTGGTGGTGGTGGTGGTGGTGGTGGTGGTGGTGGTGGTGGTGGTGGTGGTGGTGGTGGTGGTGGTGGTGGTGTGGCATAAAAAGAAAAAAGTACGATAAGAATTGAAATATCTTCAACAATTATGAAATAAAAAGTGCACAGAAAACAATCTTGCATATATTCTTTTCCAGGATCAAGTGAACTGCAATAAATCCCCCGTCCAATCACACCCTGCAATGCTCCCATGTATAATCCTATGCTCAAGATAATATTTTTGTTTCATCTTTCACAGTGTTATTATTTAATCTACAATGACAAAAAGAATAACAGATACGAAGCAGAATATATCTTATCTCACTTGTGTCTTTCCACGCCTTGTTTTTACTTGCAGACTTTCAAGATATCGCCTTCAGGCCAGAGACATGAAGACAACTCACTGTTTTATAATCCTGATTCTTGATATCTTTGACTTCATTTATTTCGCACGCTTATTTTTCACTTCTTGCAGCACTATGACTCACTTCAGCGCCCTATGGAAGTACTATTTCGCTCCGTTAGTGGAAAATCTAGCCAGTGAAAGCGCGGAGTGCCGGGTCGTGTATTTTTGACGCGGCTCTGAGTGGTGGAAAGGCAAACCCCTGACGCGGAACACCATTTCAAAGGCTACAGGTTCTCGCAATGGTTATTTTTAGAGGCTACGGAGATGGTCAGTCGGGTTCCCATGCGTGTCTTTCCCGATGATGATGCAGAATTCTTGTTAAACTGTCACTGCAGTCGTGAAAGTGCACCGGGAAAGCGCAATAACTTCAACAAGAATCCGTGAAAGTGGTGGAGGTATGACGTGTGAATATTTGACAATGCGATGCCTGGAAGTATTACACAGCCAGCGCAACGAAAACTGTTCTGCAGCGCGTGGCTCCAGCACAGACCACACCACTGCACATCCCTCCAGCCATAGTGGTCCTGCAGGCTTCTGGGTGTTTGCGGGTTTGCACCATCTCTTGGGCTTCTCTCTGCCTTCCACGTCTTCCATCACACACCTACACAGTCATCCCTTCCTACATCCGTGCCTTCCACATGAACTAATTTTGACTTAAGCACCATCCTGATCTATTCACGAATCTGATTTTCCAATTTTGTATGATCCTTCTGGCTTCTCTTTTGGGACCGGCAATTCAATGGGTCGGTTTTCGCTCTTTTCATTCCTCTTGCCCAGTGCTTCTCTTACATAAAAAAAAAAACCTCGCAACTAATCTCTTACACGTTTCCGCAAATACGACATACATTATTGATTGCTTATCGTTCTCATCTCTTCTCGCGGCAGCAATCAGAAGCTCCCAGTAACTTAATTTCCAACAAAACAATCCTGCTTCCTGATCCAACATTCATAGTCAGTATCTCACGTAACACCTGAAAGTACAACAATCTCCTTTTAACACTACTTTTTTTTTAATCCACAGACATAGCCTCTCTCTCTCTCTCTCTCTCTCTCTCTCTCTCTCTCTCTCTCTCTCTCTCTCTCTCTCTCTCTCTCTCTCTCTCTCTCTCTCTCTCACTCTTCAAACTTCCTTAAAGCCTCCTAAATCTGTTTCCTCACCCACCCTACGGCTCACCTCAGCCTCACCAGAGCCCAATAAATCAATATCTTCACCCGAATACTAAAACTTTACCGCCTCTTCCAGTTTCCACCACTCAGAAAGATCCCGGCACCTCCTGCGCCGCCACCGCCAATGAGTCTCATCTGTTTCCTCTCTATCGTTTGCACTTTCACCGTCTTCCCTCTCTCATACACTCTCTCTTATCACGTGGCTGAATTTCGCATCTCTCTCTCTCGGTAAGTAATTCGGTAAGTAATTCAAATCCTATTCTTTGTTACTGCATCATAAACCACACTAGCTCAATGGGTCGTGGTTCTCCTCGTCATTCTTTCTCTTTTCATGTTTCTACGTAGTTTAACAAGAGTTCTAGACTGTCAACAGAAAACACACACACACACACACACACACACACACACACACACACACACACACATGCGGGTAAAAGTGCACTAGTAATCCCCACTGTGGCCTTTGAAAAAATAATCGTGATGAGAAAATAATGCGTTGAAGAAAACGGGCTTTCCCATTACCCACCCACTCCAGGAAAACATCAGGCCAGCTTGGCGACATTACTCATTCTTATCGGATATTTGAATTTGATGAACCGACACCACCATACAGAAGGCGACGACGACGACGATGACGACGACGACGACGAAGAAGAAGAAGAAGAAGAAGAAGAAGAAAAGAGGACATAACTATTTCAATCATCGTTTCCTCATTTCATAAATATTCGTTTCCCATCTCTCTCTCCCACTCTCCTGGCTCTCCTCCTCCTCCTCCTCCTCCTCCTCCTCCTCCTCCTCCTCCTCCTCCTCCTCCTCCTCCTCCTCCTCCTCCTCCTCCTCCTCCTCCTCCTCCTCCTCCTCTCACCACATTAGCATTCTCAACCGTTCCCCCTCCCCTTCCCTCCTCCCCTACTTAGGCCCTAATTCCGCTGCAGGTGTTAGAGAGGAAGAGATGGAGGAGGAGGAGGAGGAGGAGGAGGAAAAGGGTGATTATTATTTAATACAGAAGTATTAGCCTTAACTCTTCCTCCATTAACTCTCTCTCTCTCTCTCTCTCTCTCTCTCTCTCTCTCTCTCTCTCTCTCTCTCTCTCTCTCTCTCTCTCTCTCGCCCTCCTTTCTCTTAAACCTGCGGACAAACGAAACTTTGCAAAGCTGCGATAAATCCTAGCTCTCTCTCTCTCTCTCTCTCTCTCTCTCTCTCTCTCTCTCTCTCTCTCTCTCTCTCTCTCTCTCTCTCTCTCGTTGACGTCACAAATCCAAACCCAAGAATCTATAAGTGTTATTCTTCAGAGAGAGAGAGAGAGAGAGAGAGAGAGAGAGAGAGAGAGAGAGAGAGAGAGAGAGAGAGAGAGAGAGAGAGAGAGAGAGAGAGAGAGAGAGAGAGAGAGAGGGAAAGGCAGACATGAAAAGTAAATAAAGAAAGAAGGCAAGAAGGAGGAAAGAAAGTAAACAAGTGACAAAGGAAGAAAAAAAGGAAAGAAGAAAGAAAAAGAAAGAAAAATGAAGCAAAGAAAACGAAATAAAAGAAAATAAGGAAATAAAATACAAATCCAATTAAAAGAGAGAGAGAGAGAGAGAGAGAGAGAGAGAGAGAGAGAGAGAGAGAGAGAGAGAGAGAGAGATCAAACAAGACGAAAATTGAAAGAAAAAAAAAGAAAAAGGAAAGAATTGAAAGAAAGAAAGAAAGGAGGAGGATGAAAGAATCGGAGGCTGAAATGGAAAGCTGGCGGGAAAGAAACGGAGGAAGAGAGAGGAAAGGATGGATGGAGGGAGGAAAAAACGGAGGAAAGGAGGAAAGGAAGAGAGAATTGAGGCAGGCTAGCTATCAGTCACACTCCGCTCGGCCCCAGCTGTTGCATGGGACGTGATAATCATTAACACTATTTACCGTTTCACGAGGCCCGCGTCGCCATCACCATCACCATAATCACCACCATCACCATTATCACCATCACCGCCGCTAGGGTTATTGGTATATTCACTATCTTTAGGTGCATCTACTAGTGTCACTATTATCATCATCATTAATGTTATGGCTGCTAATGTTGTCACTATCATCACCATTACTAGCAGCATCTCCACCATAGTAGTTATCATCGTTACTTTTATCAATACTGTCATCATGAATAGTAGTCACCATCATCATCATCAACAACAATATCGACATTACCATTAGCACAAATGCCATCACCATTATCAACATCACCACATCCAACAATATTACACCATTATAACCAGCGTCATCACCATCATCTTCACCATTCGCATAGTGAGATTCATTAGACCATCACTATCCCTACCGCCACTATGACTAACATCACTATTACACCTTTCATTATCATTATCATCACCATCACCACCACATCCATCATCGCTAAAGACAACCATTACGAAACTCCATCATTAACTTAATCATATCTACACCACCACCGCCATTCATTAGTCTCTCTCTCTCTCTCTCTCTCTCTCTCTCTCTCTCTCTCTCTCTCTCTCTCTCTCTCTCTCTCTCTCTCTCTCTCTCTCTCTCTCTCTCGTCGATGTTGAGAAAAAAGAAAAGGAAAGAAAGAGAAGGAAGAGGAGAAAATAATAACATGCATGAAGATGATGATGATGATGATGATGATGGTTGTGATGGTGATGGTAACTATAACGAGAATATTGTGATTATAGCAGCTACGACTGAGATGATAAAGAAAAAAATAAGCCAGACAAGAAGATGGAAATGGAATGAATTAATTACTAAATGAATGAATAGATGAATGAAAGAAAAATAGAATGAATGACTGAATGAAAAAAAGAATAAATGAATAAATGCTTGAATGAATGAATAAGAGAAAAAAAGTAAAGAAGGAAGTAAAAACAGAATGTGGAAATGTCGCGTAATGAAAAATCAGAAAGAAAAAGAAAACGGGAGCATAACACCGCAGCAACAATGATCGCTGGTGAAGTCTATGGAACCTCAACGCCGCGGTTCACTTACAATCACTTTCCTACCTTCCTTCCTCACCCTCTTGTCTAATACGCACCGCCATCCACTGCAGGACCATGACAGCATCCTCCACCTGCACCTATCCTTTACATTCTTCCTCCTTTTATACGCAGCTTCCTTCACCTTGTCCTCCTTGCCTTCCTGCTCCTCCTCCTTTTTTTTTTTTTTTTCCATCTCCTCGTTCTTATTTTCTCAATCATTCCTCACTGACAAGAAATGACACACACACACACACACACACACACACACACACACACACACACAAACAGATACATGCAATGATGTTAACTGTATAATCCGCTGCCTCTTCCTCTTCCTCTTCCTCTTCCTCTTCCTCCTCTTCCTTCTGTCTTCTTTTATCACACCCACCCGTATGCGTTTGCGTCAAGAGAGGGAGGGAAGGGGTAAGAGAGAGGAGGAGAAGGAGGAAAAAAGGGGTAAAAGAGGAGAGGGGAGAATGCGGGGTGGATTCAGGAGAGGGAGGGAAGGGAGGGAGGGAGAGAAGGAGAGGGAGGGGAAGGATCAGTGGACGGGTTGAATGTTTCCTTCCTTCCTGTCCCTTTTCCCTTCCCCTTTCTTTCCTTCTTCTTCCCCCCTCTCCTCCTCTCTTCTCCTCCTCCCCCCTCCCCCAAACTGACTCTGGACCACTGCCAAGTTAGGGATATTGGGTACGAATGCTCTCCTACTCTTCTTCTTCTTCTTCTTCTTCTTCTTCTTCTTCTTCTTCTTCTTCTTCTTCCCCCTCCTCCTCCTCCGAGCCTTCTTCTTCTTCTCTCTTCATTCCCACTTTTTCTTCCTTTTTTCTTATATTTTATCCCCTACCTTCCCATTCATCACCTCCTCCTCCTCCTCCTCCTCCTCCTCCTCCTCCTTCCTCTTCTCCCCATATAGTCTGCCTCCCTCCACATACCTTCAGCTCTGCATCTCCTCCTCCTCCTCCTCCTCCTCCTCCTCCTTCTCCTCCTCCTCCTCCTCCTCCTCCTCCTCCTCCTCCTCCTCCTCCTCCTCTTGCCTCCTCCCTTCCAGATGCACATCCTTGGCACAGTGACCTCTAATTCATTCGCGTACACACACACACACACACACACACACACACACACACACACACACACACACACACACACACACACACACACACACACACACACACACGTAAATTATGCACAGTAATATTAACACATGCATATTTTTGATCGGCATTTCGTAAAACAATATCATAAAACAGGCTGCACAGAACCCTTCCCGCCAGCCGCTGCGGTGCTGGCTGCGACTGGCGCGTAAACCAATAACATCACGGGAACAGGTGTGCGACGACACGTGTGGAGGCGCAGGTGTGTGCACAGGTGGAGAGAGGAGGCAGGAGAGGAGTGGAAGGTCGAAGCAATAAAAGTGATGCAACGAGAAAGTGGAAAAGAGGGAAAAAAACACGTACATTCTCTCTCTCTCTCTCTCTCTCTCTCTCTCTCTCTCTCTCTCTCTCTCTCTCTCTCTGAGCCGGAGCTTCATTATATCCAGTTTGCTGCAATATTCAGTTATTCATCTTTTCTTGATGCCGTGGATGCGTGTGTGCGGTAACCAGTTGTTGTTCATTACGAGTGCAAAGTGAATGTGAAGGGCCGAGTTTTATCTACGAAGCAAAACGCGTAATTGGAGTGACGTGCTTAAAAAAATAATAAATAAATGCATAGATAAATAAATAAAAACAATGGATAAAGTTCAGTGTGTCGCGCGTGTTATCCGTGATCTATACATCAATTGCCCTTTGGATTATTGTTTTGACGGTAAATACAACACAGGCATTCTTTTTGTTTGGTTTGACGCGAGTAAACGATGATGACACAGCGCTGCACTGCCGGCATGACATTTGGCTCACTCAAACACCGGTGTGCCGCGCGTCACCTGCCGCGGGGCATTGATTGGCACCCGCGGCGCCACCACACGCCGCCCTGCCCCGCTCAAAGATGTGGAAGGTGTCGCTCAAAGACTAAATAGTGTGTGCCGCTTGTCACCCTCCGCCGCCGCTGCCGCAACCACCACCACCACGCCTGCCCCGCCACCACCACCATCACCATCCTCGCACTCCCCCACGCCTGCACCGCCACTACCACCACAAGCACACCCCCACGCCAGCACCTCGCAGCGCACCCCCACGTGGGCACTCTGCGGCGGCAAGGAAAATAAATAATTTAGCAACGGAGACTATTCACCTACTACTACTACTACTACTACTACTACTACTACTACTACTATTATTGCTGGCGCCCTTCATGCCTCCACGCCGCCACTGATCCATTCCCGCCTCTCCCTCCTGTGTGGTTCCCTTGTGTAGCCTTCACCTCTCCTCCACAAATTAGGTTCTTCCTTTTTACTTGAGAATTTTCCGCCAGCAGGAGAGCACTCGAGGCCGTCCTTCTTCTTTTGGGCTTCCTGCTGCTCCTCTGGCAAAGACGCCCGAGCCTCCTTCCTCAACGCCGCGGGCACCTACTCCTTTCCTCTTGTAAGATGCCGGTCCCCTTACTCCTCACACTCCCCACCTTGCTCTCTCTCTCTCTCTCTCTCTCTCTCTCTCTCTCTCTCTCTCTCTC
>NC_087157.1:32058115-32060615 GCF_035594125.1 Scylla paramamosain
CACACACACACACACACACACACACACACACACACACACATGCAGTCTCTTAACAAAATCTATACAGATCCTTATTTTTTTCCGTCCTTTTTTCTTGATTGAACATCACGCTCTCTCTCTCTCTCTCTCTCTCTCTCTCTCTCTCTCTCTCTCTCTCTCTCTCTCTCTCTCTCTCTCTCTCTCTCTCTCTCTCTCTCTCTCTCTCTCTCTCAAACTTTAGCCACCCGGTCGTCATCTTGCGCAGGAGTGGAGCAGAGGTCATGATCTCTCTCTCTCTCTCTCTCTCTCTCTCTCTCTCTCTCTCTCTCTCTCTCTCTCTCTCTCTCTCTCTCTCTCTCTCTCTAAGTGTCACGATTTAACTGAGAGGTCACACGTATCATTTTACTATTTTTCTTTCTGAGCAACACACAAGGAGGAGGAGGAGGAGGAGGAGGAGGAGGAGGAGGGTAACATGTCACATGCTAATCTTAGGTCCTCAAGGAGATATGTACACTATCCTCCTCCTCCTCCTCCTCCTCCTCCTCCTCCTCCTCCTCCTCCTCCTCCTCCTCCTCCTCCTCCTCCTCCTCCTCCTCCTCCTCATCCTCCTTCACCTCCTCCTCCACCTCCTCCTCCTCCTCGTCTTTCCACTTGCTTCGTATCATGTGTTTGGGTGCTTATGAGGCATAGGTCAACGCTAACCTCCTCCTCCTCCTCCTCCTCCTCCTCTTCCTCTCCTCCTCCTCCTCCTTCTCTCCACCTCCTCCTCCTCCTCCTCCTCTTCCACCTCCTTCTCCTCCTACTTCTCTTCTCAAATTCTCAAGTCCTCATATCGAAGTAATAAGCTGAACATCATGAAGGAGAAATAAAAGGAGGAGGATAAGGAGGAGGAGGAGGATGAGGAGGAGATGGAGAAGGAGAAGGAGGAGGAGGAGGAGGAGGAGGAGGAGGAGGAGGAGGAGGAGGAGGAGGAGGAGGAGGAGGAGGAGGAGGCGGAGAATAAAAGGAGGTTATCAACATGAAGATTTGTCGCGTTGTTAATCGTGATGTGTGGTTTTGGTCTTTGATAAGGAGGAGGAGGAGGAGGAGGAGGAGGAGGAGGAGGAGGAGGAGGAGGAGGAGGAGGAGGAGGAGGAGGAGGAGGAGGAGGAGGAGGAGGAGGAGAACAATGGATTCCTCCCACCTCCCTCTTCTCCCTTCCTCCCTCTCTCCTTCCATCCATCCATTGCTGTTCCTTCCCACAATGCCCTGCGTCTTATTACTCCGCTTGATATGCTGCAATTGGTTCCCGTTCAGGCCTTATAGACGCCGACCAGCCGCCATGCCTCACCCGTTTCATCTATATCCCTCCATCTATTGGCAATCACGAGCAATGATAAGTAACACACCTCAGTCTTTTCCTATTTCTATGGTGAGTTCTGGTAGTCTGAAGTCACCTGATCTGCAAAGAGTCCACCACTTGTTAGGTTCTGTAAGGCTGTCAGAAGATCGGTGAGGACTGAGGGAAAGCGCTAAGCAGTGGGAATACGTGATGTAAGTTATTGGGCTTGTGAGCAGAAGTGTGCCTCTGTTTATCTTTGTATCTCTATTATTATATTGTTATCTGTTGAGTGTTCATGTCTGTGCCAAGGGTTGTAACAAATTGTAAGATATGACGTGGAATAAATCATACAACATGGCTGTAGGAGTGTAAAGGTTAAGCAGGAGCACGCTGGCCAGAGGAGCCGCCTGCAGATTACGCCAGCGCCTGACCAGTTTTTGCACGCCCACCGAGGTTGTGTGTCACGTCCCGCGTGGTCAACACTCAAATAACACGCCACACTGTGTTCAGCGTTCCCTCGGGTATGCTAAGAATCTATCTAGCGCCGTGTTCTGCTACGAGACTGTCGGCCTATCAGTGAATGTACGAGTGTGGGAAAACTCAAAACACAAGTGAAGTGAGCTGAAGGTTAACTCTGACCACAAGTGTACCTGCATGCCACTCCTTCACCTCACTCATGTCGTGACCCCACCACTGCGAGGGCTGGTATCTTCAGACACAGCACTCAGAATGTAACCATGTAACCTCTGCCCAGGCTGGGACACACTCCGCTATCAGTGATCAGTGTGTCTGCCGCCTAATGGCACACGGCGAACGCCTGGGCGCTGGTGACACAAGTCTGAGATGTATGAGACAAAACCCGAGTGAATGTTTTGTTTCTTATTCACTCCAGCAGAGTTCATGTGGCCCACTGACAACAAACTTTCATTTCTAATTACTTTTATTTTTTAATCCTTCAAGGGTAATGTGATCCAACATCTTTTGGAAATTCTCTCTCTCTCTCTCTCTCTCTCTCTCTCTCTCTCTCTCTCTCTCTCTCTCTCTCTCTCTCTCTCTCTCTCTCTCTCTCTCTCGATCTTCTTTCCTGTGTCAGGGACTGGGCTGGGCAGGGAGTGACTGGCGCTGCACGGGGTCAGCTGCGAACAAGTCCTTCCAAGAGTTCCACAGAGGCAGCGGCTCGGCGCGGCAATTCTGCGTTGG
>NC_087157.1:32073115-32078115 GCF_035594125.1 Scylla paramamosain
GAGCTAAATAGGCAGCTCAGGCTGGTGATGGAGTGGGGAGAGGCGTGGCAAGTCAGCTTCGCTCCAGAAAAGACGCAGGCCATGGTCATCTCACGGTCCCCAGCTGCCTCCCCAGCCGTCTCAGGCTGTCTGATTTTTGGAGGCCAGACACTTCCCCTCCAGGAACACGTCAAGTTGCTGGGAGTGACAGTGGACTGTGGCCTGCGCTTTGACCGCCATGTTGCTGCTGTTGCCCACCAGGTCTCCCAGCGAGTCTCTGCACTGCGTCGGATGTCAGGAAACCTCGACTCCCGGGGCATCCTCACACTGTACAAGGCTCAGATACGGCCTTGTATGGAGTACAGTGCCTTGTCCTGGATGTCGAGTGCCCCCACCCACTTGCAGAGACTGGATGCTGTGCAACGCCGTGCCCTGCGCTTGGTGGGGATGGACGGACAGCAGCAGCAGCAGCAGCAGCAGCAGCAGCAGCAGCAGCAGCAGGAGGAGCAGACCGGAGTCACGTCGCTAGAGCATCGGCGGGACGTGTCGGCGCTGGTGGTCCAGCACAAGGCCCGGGTTCTGGAGGTCCCTCATCTCAGCTCGATAAGGCTCCCACCACGAGCTGTCCAGAGGAGTCCAGGACCACCACCTCCAATGACATGCTGGTGCAAGTGCCTCGATCTTACTCGAGGCAGCACCAGCAACTCTTACACAGCTAGAACCTCCAGACTGTGGAATGTGTTTACGGCAGCCACGAGTGATACACAGACAATGACACTCCAGCAGGTGAAAGTGGCTGCACACAGGTGGCGTAAAACACAACCCCCCACACTAGTGCTGTGTTAATCATGTCTATATATATATATATATTAGGATGAGTTTACTTTTTGTATATATTTTCTTCCTTACATTTAAGTATAGGCTTTTCAAATAACAGCATAAAAAACGTGTTGTTTTAAGCCTGATGTAAATTTTTGTTTAAATAAAAAAAAAAAAAAAAAAAAAAAAAAAAAGAGAGAGAGAGAGAGAGAGAGAGAGAGAGAGAGAGAGAGAGAGAGAGAGAGAGAGAGAGGTTGTGTCGTTTTCCTCCTCTTCGTCTTCTTTATCGTCTATCATCTCTGAATTTACAACTCTCTCTCTCTCTCTCTCTCTCTCTCTCTCTCTCTCTCTCTCTCTCTCTCTCTCTCTCTCTCTCTCTCTCTCGAGCGTGTCATATGGATGTTTTTATGTAAGTCAACTAAGATCCTCCTCCTCCTCCTCCTCCTCCTCCTCCTCCTCCTCCTCCTCCTCCTCTTCTTCTTCTTCTTCTTCTTCTTCTTCTTCTTCTTCTTCTTCTTCTTCTTCTTCTTCTTCTTCTTCTTCTTCTTCTTCTTCTTCTTCTTCTTCTTCTTCTTCTTCCTCCTCCTCCTCCTCCTCCTCCTCCTTTCCTAACATCACTACCTCTACCACGACATCCTCCTCCTTTTCCTTTTCTTCCATCACCACCACTACCACCACTACCAAAGCCACCACCACCACCACCACCTCCACCACCATTAACACCACCACTACCATCACCACGACCACCACCACCATCACCACCACCACCTCCTTCTCCTCCTCCTCCTATTTCATTTTCTCACATTACACTTTTCACTTCACACACACACACACACACACACACACACACACACACACACACACACACACACACAGTCAGAGAGAGAGAGAGAGAGAGAGAGAGAGAGAGAGAGAGAGAGAGAGAGAGAGAGAGAGAGAGAGAGAGAGAGAGAGAGGTGGGCGGTAAGAGAGGATTACTAATAACAGAAGAGTCTCTCTCTCTCTCTCTCTCTCTCTCTCTCTCTCTCTCTCTCTCTCTCTCTCTCTCTCTCTCTCTCTCTCTCTCTCTCTCTCTCTCTCTCTCTCTCTCTCTCTCTCTCCTGTGTAATTATCTCCTAGAACCACTCCTCCTTTTCATCCCGTGTGTGTGTGTGTGTGTGTGTGTGTGTGTGTGTGTGTGTGTGTGTGTGTGTGTGTGTGTGTGTGTGTGTGGATTTTAAGAATAAACATGTGAGATGAGTGTAAGAAGCAGAAAGGAAAGGTGAGGACGAAGCAGTGGTGTATTTAACAACTTTCGTGGCGTGGCAAGGCCCTTTCTTGTCCCCTGCCTCGTAGTCTTGCAACACTGCTTTCTCGTCAGCACTGTTTTCAAAAGCCACTGAGATGATTAGGCAGGTTCCCGTGGCTGGTTTTCTCCTGTGACGAGGGGGTGGCCTTGTTAAAGCATCGCTAGAATCATGAAAACAGAGTTGAGAATCACTACAACTTCCACTATGGTGCACTAAGTAACTCTGGTTCTTCTTCTAGTCGTCACAACGGCTTGAGAGGAGTTGGGGTGAGACGCCGATATGTTTGAGAATACGATGGTTTGCAAGACGGGTCACACACACACACACACACACACACACACACACACACACACACACACACACACACACACACAATAAATAAATAAGTAAAAAGATCACCACCACCACCACCACCACCACCAACAGCAGCAGCAGCAGCAACAACAACAACAACAACAGCAGCAGCAGTAACAACAATTAAACAAACATCACCAACACCAACAAGGAGAAGGAGGAGGAAGAAGAGAAAGAAGAAAGAATTAAAGTACAACAACAACAACAACAACAACAACAACAACAATAACAATAACAACTCCACCACCATCACCACCACTACACGTCCTCCATAACCGTAGGTAGGGGGGTGACTGAGGAGGGAGGGGGAGGGAGGAGGAGGGGGGCACGTTACTAATCACCGGTAATCACAGGTGTCTATAAAGAGTGAATGCAGGTGAGCAGCGTGTTGAGCACCGGCTGCTGTTAATGCCGCTCTCTCTCTCTCTCTCTCTCTCTCTCTCTCTCTCTCTCTCTCTCTCTCTCTCTCTCTCTCTCTCTCTCTCTCTCTCTCTCTCTCTCTATTTCTTCTACTTTTTTTTTCAATTTGGGAGTTGGTATTGGTAGTGGATCGAGAGAGAGAGAGAGAGAGAGAGAGAGAGAGAGAGAGAGAGAGAGAGAGAGAGAGAGAGAGAGAGAGAGAGAGAGAGAGAGAGCGTCCCCCCTCCCCCCGCCACTGAATACAAACACTATTTGCACACAATCACCTCTTGTCATTCCGCACCGGTGCTTCCTCCTCACTGCGGCGCTCGCTCACTCACTCACTCACTCACTCACTCGCTCATACACACTCATTCGCTCATACACACTCATTCGCTCACACTAACACACACACTCACTCAAATTTTCACTCACTCACTCTCACTCACTCATTCACTCACTCAAATACACTCATTCGCTCACACTCACATCCACTCAAATTTTCACTGACACTCACTCACTCACTCACTCACTCAAACAGTCACTCACTCAAACACACACCCACACACTCAATCATTCCTCCTCACATTTACAAATATTCTTTTTCACTTAAAGAACTCGCCACGTTGAAATACTTTACGATGCAATGCTGATTTTACAAGAGAATTTGCCTTTACAGATAAACAAACACAGTACACATACATGCAGACAGACAAACAGACAGACAGACATACAGACAGACAGACAGAGACAGAATAGCTGAAATAAATGCATGTATACAGATTTATTTACTGCTATTTCATCTAACATTCCTTCCCATTTTTTTTTAAGCCAAATTCTCCTCCTCCTGCCAACAACACACCCCCACACCCCCCAAAAGGTACCATGTCGGGAGAGGGGCGACGGAAAACATTAAATATATTCGAAATTATTTTATTATACCCTAGCTACCACTTCCTCCTCTTCCTCCCTACCCTTTCCCTCTACTCTGTCCTTTCCTTGCTTCTTCTTCTTTCTCCTCCTCCTCCTCCTTCTCTACCTTCACAAAAGACGTGCGTAAAGTTTTATCTGATATACAGAAATTAAGAGAAGAGAAGAAGAGACTAAATAAGGAATATAATATAGGGGATGGAAAGAAGAAGGAGGAGGAGGAGGAGGAGGAGGAGGAGGAGGAGGAGGAGGAGGAGGAGGAGGAGGAGGAGGAGGAGGAGGACACAGGGAAGTATATGACTCTGAAATACGAGACAAAGATCCCTGTTGAAATGACGAATAAAAGGAGAAAAGGGAAAGAAAGGAAGGAGAGAAGGAAGGAAGGAAGGAAAAAGGGAAGGAAAAACGAGAAGGAAGACGAGGACGAGGGCGAGGAGGAAAAGGACTCCCACGCCCGAAAATCGATATCCTAAAGGAGACATCCAAGCCCCCACCACCACCACCACCACCACCACCACCACTAATACCACAGCTACCACTGACACCACCACTACTCTCTCCACCACCATCACCATCACCACCATCATCATCATCATTACTACTACTACTACTACTACTACCACCATCACCACCACCATGAGCATCAATCTTCCTCTTCCCTAAACAATTACCTTCCCCCACCACCACCATCACCACCATCACCACCACCATCACCACCATCAAATTCACCTTCACTAACCAACCAAACCCTCAGCCGTGTGGGGAAAGAGGTAGGGGGGAATGGATGAGAAGGGGGGACTAGGAGAGTGATGGGGAAGGAATGGGGGGAGGGGCAGAAGGAATGGGCCAATCACACCCAAAATAAAATCCTATGGTGACGATAACAGCTTCCAGGCATGTCCTCTCTCTCTCTCTCTCTCTCTCTCTCTCTCTCTCTCTCTCTCTCTCTCTCTCTCTCTCTCTCTCTCTCTCACACAAGTAATTTTCCGGCTAGGTACACGGATAGACACAGAGAGAGAGAGAGAGAGAGAGAGAGAGAGAGAGAGAGAGAGAGAGAGAGAGAGAGAGAGAGAGAGAGAGAGAGAGAGAGAGAGAGAGAGAGAGAGTGGGGGATTAAAAATGTATTTCTTGATTCAATTCTTATACCATCTTGAGAAACTGCGTAGAATGCTCTCTCTCTCTCTCTCTCTCTCTCTCTCTCTCTCTCTCTCTCTCTCTCTCTCTCTCTCT